>NW_023405363.1:0-56083 GCF_013141755.1 Anopheles stephensi | reverse complement strand
TCTATGGACACCTCCTATAACTTGTATGGCGACTATGAAGACCTTCATTTCGTACTCAGTTGGTACCCCTATTCATCGAGGGTATCGTTTTGATACCCCCAACAGACGTTTGGACACCGTCTTACTACTCTTTAGAGCAGTCATCAGAGAACCATATAGTAGGAACAGCCGAATATGGAACCCTTTTCGTTCTTTGGACACCTCGTATAACTTGTATGACGACTACGGGGACCTTCATATCGTACTCAGTTGATACCCCTATTCATCGAGGGTATCGTTGTGAGACCCCCAAAAGACCTTTGGACACCGTCTTACTACTCCTTAGAGCAGTCATCAGAGAACCATATAGTAGGAACAGCCGAATATGGAATCCTTTTCGTACTTTGGACACCTCGTATAACTTGTATGGCAACTATGGGGACCTTCATATCGTACTCAGTTGATACCCCTATTCATCGAGGGTATCGCTTTGATACCCCCAAAAGACCTTTGGACACCGTCTGACTACTCCTTAGAGCAGTCATCAGAGAACCATATAGTAGGAACAGCCGAATATGGAACCCTTTTCGTACTTTGGACACCTCCTATAACTTGTATGGCGACTATGGGGACCTTCATATCCTACTCAGTTGATACCCCTATTCATCGAGGGTATCGCTTTGATACCCCAAAAGACCTTTGGCCACCGTCTTACTACTCCTTAGAGCAGTCATCAGAGAACCATATGGTAGGAACAGCCGAATATGGAACCCTTTCCGTTCTTTGGACACCTCCTATAACTTGTATGGCGACTATGGGGACCTTCGTATTGTACTCAGTTGATACCTCTATTCATCGAGGGTATCGCTTTGATACTCCCAACAGACCTTTGGACACCGTCTTACAACTCCTTAGAGCAGTCATCAGAGGACCATATGGTAGGAACAGCCGATTATGGAACCCTTTTCGTACTTTGAACACCTCCTATAACTTGTATGGCGACTATGCGGACCTTTATTTCGTACTAAGTTGATACCCCTTTTCATCAAGGGTATCGCTTTGATACCCCCAACAGACCTTTGGACACCGTCTTACTGCTCTTTAGAGCAGTCATCAGAGAACCATATAGTAGGAACAGCCGAATATGGAACCCTTTTCGTACTTTGGACACCTCGTATAACTTGTATGGCGACTATGGGGACCTTCGTATCGTACTCAGTTGATACCTCTATTCATCGAGGGTATCGCTTTGATACCCCCAACAGACCTTTGGACACCGTCTTACTTCTCCTTAAAGCAGTCATCAGAGAACCATACGTTAGGAACAGCCGACTATGGAACCCTTTTCGTTCTTTGGACACCTCCTATAACTTGTATGGCGACTATGGGGACCTTCATTTCGTACTCAGTTGGTACCCCTATTCATCGAGGGTATCGCTTTGATACCCCCAAAAGACCTTTGGACACCGTCTTACTACTCCTTAGAGCAGTCATCAATGACCATATAGAAGAAACAGCCGAATATGGAACCCTTTTCGTTCTTTGGACACCTCCTATAACTTGTATGGCGACTATGGGGACCTTCGTATCGTACTCAGTTGATACCTCTATTCATCGAGGGTATCGCTTTGATACCCCCAACAGACCTTTGGACACCGTCTTACTACTCCTTAGAGCAGTCATCAGAAAACCATATAGTAGGAACAGCCGAATATGGAACCCTTTGCATACTTTGGACACCTCCTATAACTTGTATGGCGACTATGGGGACCTTCATTTCGTACTCAGTTGGTACCCCTATTCATCGAGGGTATCGCTTTGATACCCCCAACAGACCTTTGGATACCGTCTTACTACTCCTTAAAGCAGTCATCAGAGAACCATACGTTAGGAACAGCCGACTATGGAACCCTTTTCGTTCTTTGGACACCTCCTTTAACTTGTATGGCGACTATGGGGACCTTCATATCGTACTCATTTGGTACCCCTATTCATCGAGGGTATCGTTTTGATACCCCCAACAGACCTTTGGACACCGTCTTACTACTCCTTAGAGCAGTCATCAGAGAACCATATAGCAGGACCAGCCGAATATGGAACCCTTTTCGTTCTTTGGACACCTCCTATAACTTGTATGGCGACTATGGGGACCTTCATTTCGTACTCAGTTGGTACCCCTATTCATCGAGGGTATCGCTGTGATACCCCCAACAGACCTTTGGACACCGTCTTACTACTCCTTAGAGCAGTCATCAGAAAACCATATAGTAGGAACAGCCGAATATGGAACCCTTTGCATACTTTGGACACCTCCTATAACTTGTATGGCGACTACGGGGACCTTTATTTCGTACTCAGTTGGTACCCCTATTCATCGAGGGTATCGTTTTGATACCCCCAACAGACCTTTGGACACAGTCTTACTACTCCTTGGAGCAGCCATCAGGGAACCATACAGTAGGAACAGCCGATTATGGAACCCTTTTCGTTCTTTGGACACCTCCTATAACTTGTATGGCGACTATGGGGACCTTCATTTCGTACTCAGTTGGTACCCCTATTCATCGAGGGTATCGCTTTGATACCCCCAAAAGACCTTTGGACACAGTCTTACTACTCCTTAGAGCAGTCATCAGAGAACCATATGGTAGGAACAGCCGAATATGGAACCCTTTTCGTACTTTGGACACCTCCTATAACTTGTATGGCGACTATGGGGACCTTCATATCGTACTCAGTTGATACCCCTATTCATCGAGGGTATCGTTGTAAGACCCCCAAAAGACCTTTGGACATCGTCTTACTACTGTTTAGAGAAGTCATTAGAGAACCATATAGTAGGAACAGCCGAATATAACCCTTCTCGTTCTTTGGACACCTTCTATAACTTGTATGGCGACTATGGGGACCTTCATTTCGTACTCAGTTGATACCCCTATTTATTGAGGGTATCGCTATAATACCCCCAAAAGACCTTTGGACACCGTCTTACTTCTCCTTAAAGCAGTCATCAGAGAACCATACGTTAGGAACAGCCGGCTATGGAACCCTTTTCGTTCTTTGGACACCTCCTATAACTTGTATGGCGACTATGGGGACCTTCATTTCGTACTCAGTTGGTACCCCTATTCATCGAGGGTATCGCTTTGATACCCCCAAAAGACCTTTGGACACCGTCTTACTACTCCTTAGAGCAGTCATCAATGACCATATAGAAGAAACAGCCGATTATGGAACCCTTTTCGTTCTTTGGACACCTCCTATAACTTGTATGGCGACTATGGGGACCTTCGTATCGTACTCAGTTGATACCTCTATTCATCGAGGGTATCGTTTTGATACCCCCAACAGACCTTTGGACACCGTCTTACTACTCCTTAGAGCAGTCATCAGAAAACCATATAGTAGGAACAGCCGAATATGGAACCCTTTGCATACTTTGGACACCTCCTATAACTTGTATGGCGACTACGGGGACCTTTATTTCGTACTCAGTTGGTACCCCTATTCATCGAGGGTATCGTTTTGATACCCCCAACAGACCTTTGGACACAGTCTTACTACTCCTTGGAGCAGTCATCAGAGAACCATATAGTAGGAACAGCCGAATATGGAACCCTTTTCGTACTTTGGACACCTCCTATAACTTGTATGGCGACTATGGGGACCTTCATATCGTACTCAGTTGATACCCCTATTCATCGAGGGTATCGCTTTGATACCCCCAAAAGACCTTTGGACACCGTCTTACTACTCCTTAGAGCAGTCATCAGAGAACCATATAGTAGGAACAGCCGAATATGGAACCCTTTTCGTACTTTGGACACCTCCTATAACTTGTATGGCGACTATGGGGACCTTCATATCGTACTCAGTTGATACCCCTATTCATCGAGGGTATCGTTGTGAGACCCCCAAAAGACCTTTGGCCACCGTCTTACTACTCCTTAGAGCAGTCATCAGAGAACCATATGGTAGGAACAGCCGAATATGGAACCCTTTTCGTTCTTTGGACACCTCCTATAACTTGAATGGCGACTATGGGGACCTTCATTTCGTACTCAGTTGGTACCCCTATTCATCGAGGGTATCGCTGTGATACCCAACAGACCTTTTGACACCGTCTTACTACTCCTTAAAGCAGTCATCAGAGAACCATGTGGTAGGAACAGTCGACTATGGAACCCTTTTCGTTCTTTGGACACCTCCTATAACTTGTATGGCGACTATGGGGACCTTTGTATCGTACTCAGTTGATACCTCTATTCGTCGAGGGTATCGCTTTGATACCCCCAACAGACCTTTGGATACCGTCTTACTACTCCTTAAAGCAGTCATCAGAGAACCATACGTTAGGAACAGCCGACTATGGAACCCTTTTCGTTCTTTGGACACCTCCTATAACTTGTATGGCGACTATGTGGACCTTCATATCGTACTCATTTGGTACCCCTATTCATCGAGGGTATCGTTTTGATACCCCCAACAGACCTTTGGACACCGTCTTACTACTCCTTAGAGCAGTCATCAGAGAACCATATAGCAGGACCAGCCGAATATGGAACCCTTTTCGTTCTTTGGACACCTCCTATAACTTGTATGGCGACTATGGGGACCTTCATTTCGTACTCAGTTGGTACCCCTATTCATCGAGGGTATCGCTGTGATACCCCCAACAGACCTTTGGACACCGTCTTACTACTCCTTAGAGCAGTCATCAGAAAACCATATAGTAGGAACAGCCGAATATGGAACCCTTTGCATACTTTGGACACCTCCTATAACTTGTATGGCGACTACGGGGACCTTTATTTCGTACTCAGTTGGTACCCCTATTCATCGAGGGTATCGTTTTGATACCCCCAACAGACCTTTGGACACAGTCTTACTACTCCTTGGAGCAGCCATCAGGGAACCATACAGTAGGAACAGCCGATTATGGAACCCTTTTCGTTCTTTGGACACCTCCTATAACTTGTATGGCGACTATAGGGACCTTCATTTCGTACTCAGTTGATACCCCTATTCATCGAGGGTATCGCTTTGATACCCCCAAAAGACCTTTGGACACAGTCTTACTACTCCTTAGAGCAGTCATCAGAGAACCATATGGTAGGAACAGCCGAATATGGAACCCTTTTCGTACTTTGGACACCTCCTATAACTTGTATGGCGACTATGGGGACCTTCATATCGTACTCAGTTGATACCCCTATTCATCGAGGGTATCGTTGTGAGACCCCCAAAAGACCTTTGGACATCGTCTTACTACTGTTTAGAGCAGTCATTAGAGAACCATATAGTAGGAACAGCCGAATATAACCCTTCTCGTTCTTTGGACACCTTCTATAACTTGTATGGCGACTATGGGGACCTTCATTTCCTACTCAGTTGATACCCCTATTTATTGAGGGTATCGCTATAATACCCCCAAAAGACCTTTGGACACCGTCTTACTACTCCTTAGAGCAGTCATCAGAGAACCATATAGTAGGAACAGCCGAATATGGAACCCTTTTCGTTCTTTGGACACCTCGTAAAACTTGTATGACGACTACGGGGACCTTCATATCGTACTCAGTTGATACCCCTATTCATCGAGGGTATCGTTGTGAGACCCCCAAAAGACCTTTGGACACCGTCTTACTACTCCTTAGAGCAGTCATCAGAGAACCATATAGTAGGAACAGCCGAATATGGAACCCTTTTCGTACTTTGGACACCTCCTATAACTTTTATGGCGACTATTGAGACCTTCATTTCGAACTCAGTTGGTACCCCTATTCATCGAGGGTATCGTTGTGAGACCCCCAACAGACCTTTGGACATCGTCTTTCTGCTCCTTGGAGCAGTCATCAGAGAACCATATAGTAGGAACAGCCGAATATGGAACCCTTTTCGTTCTTTGGACACCTCCTATAACTTGTATGGTGACTATGGGGACCTTCATATCGTACTCAGTTGATACACTGTCTTACTACTCCTTGGAGCAGTCATCAAAGAACCGAATAGTAGGAACAGCCGATTATGGAACCCTTTTCGTACTTTGGATACCTCCTATAACTTGTATGGCGACTTCGGGGACCTTCATTTCGTACTCAGTTGAAACCCCTATTCATCGAGGGTATCGTTTTGATACCCCCAACAGACCTTTGGACACCATCTTACTGCTCTTTAGAGCAGTCATGAGAAAACCATATAGTAGGAACAGCCGAATATGGAACCCTTTGCGTACTTTGGACACCTTCTATAACTTGTATGGCGACTATGGGGACCTTCATATCGTACTCAGTTGATACCCCTATTCATCGAGGGTATCGTTTTGATACCCCAACAGACCTTTGGACACAGTCTAACTATTCCTTGAAGCATTCATCAGAGAACTGTATAGTTGGAACAGCCGAATATGGAACCCTTTTCGTTCTGTGGACACCTCCTATAACTTGTATGGCGACTATGGGGACCTTCATATCGTACTCAGTTGATACCCCTATTCATCGAGGGTATCGTTTTGATACCCCAACAGACCTTTGGACACCGTCTTACTACTCCTTAGAGCAGTCATCAGAGAACCATATAGTAGGAACAGCCGAATATGGAACCCTTTTCGTACTATGGACACCTCCTATAACTTGTATGGCGACTATGGGGACCTTCATATCGTACTCAGTTGATACCCTTATTCATCGAGGGTATCGTTTTGATACCCCCAACAGACCTTTGGACACAGTCTTACTACTCCTTGGAGCAGCCATCAGGGAACCATTTAGTAGGAACAGCCGACTATGGAACCCTTTTTGTTCTTTGGACACCTGCTATAACTTGTATGGCGACTATGGGGACCTTCATATCGTACTCAGTTTATACCCCTATTCATCGAGGGTATCGTTGTGAGACCCCCAACAGACCTTTGGACACAGTCTTACTACTCCTGGGAGCAGTCATCAGAGAACCATATAGTAGGAACAGCCGAATGCAGAACCCTTTTCGTTCTTTGGACACCTCCTATAACTTGTATGGCGACTACGGGGACCTTCATATCGTACTCAGTTGGTACCCCTATTCATCGAGGGTATCGCTTTGATACCCCCAAAAGACCTTTGGACATCGTCTTACTACTCCTTAGAGCAGTCATCAGAGAACCATATAGTAGGAACAGCCGAATATGGAACCCTTTTCGTACTATGGACACCTCCTATAACTTGTATGGCGACTATGGGGACCTTCATATCGTACTCAGTTGATACCCCTATTCATCGAGGGTATCGTTTTGATACCCCCAACAGACCTTTGGACACAGTCTTACTACTCCTTAGAGCAGTCATCAGAGAACCATATAGTAGGAACAGCCGAATGCAGAACCCTTTTCGTTCTTTGGACACCTCCTATAACTTGTATGGCGACTACGGGGACCTTCATATCGTACTCAGTTGGTACCCCTATTCATCGAGGGTATCGCTTTGATACCCCCAAAAGACCTTTGGACATCGTCTTACTACTCCTTAGAGCAGTCATCAGAGAACCATATAGTAGGACCAGCCGAATATGGAACCCTTTTTGTTCTTTGGACACCTCCTATAACTTGTATGGCGACTATGGGGACCTTCATATCGTACTCAGTTGGTAACACTATACATCGAGGGTATCGCTTTGATACCCCCAACAGACATTTGGACACTGTCTTACTACTCCTTGGAGTAGTTATCAGAGAACCATACAGTAGGAACAGCCGATTATGGAACCCTTTTCGTTCTTTGGATACCTCCTATAACTTGTATGACGACTTCGGGGACCTTCATTTCGTACTCAGTTGAAACCCCTATTCATCGAGGGTATCGCTTTGATACCCCCAACAGACATTTGGACACTGTCTTACTACTCCTTGGATTAGTTATCAGAGAATCATATATTAGGAGCAGCCGAATATGGAACCCTTTTCGTTCTTTGAACACCTCCTTTAACTTTTATGGCAACTATTGAGACCTTCATTTCGAACTCAGTTGGTACCCCTATTCATCGAGGGTATCGTTGTGAGACCCCCAACAGACCTTTGGACACCGTCTTACTACTCCTTAGAGCAGTCATCAGAGAACCAAATAGTAGGAACAGCCGAATATAGAACTCTTTTCGTACTTTGGACCCTTCCTACAACTTGTATGGTGACTTCGGGGACCTTCATTTCGTACTCAGTTGGTACCCCTATTTCGATCTTTGGACACCTCGTCTTACCCGTATAACTCACTTTAGGTCCACTTATTTGCTTGATATCTCATCGTGAACCCGTTTTTCGTACACCTTACACACCTAGGAACATCACATATGCGATTCCCTTTCGATCGTGAAGTTTTGAAATTTTTCGATTTTTGGTCCTAGAAATTTATGAACGGTGGGAGACCAAAATTTTTCATAGAAATTTTTTTTTACCGTTTGACCAAAAAAACCTTCTTTTCGTACATATTCCATGATTTCTTCACATTTTAGGCCATTTCTGAAATTTTCGCTGCGATAGTGTGTCCCCTATAATACGAAATGAACATTTTGCATCTCCCACAAGTGGCCATTTTTTAGGTCACTGAAGAACACGACCTTGGGAACTCGGACCTAGGACGTGGCCATGTAAGTCATAGGCCAACCCAACTTTTGCAAAATACTGTTTCTTTTCACTTTTCATGATCTAAGGCGCGTTCCGACGGCGTTTTGAACAAATTTATGAGAAAAAAAATTTTGACCCTCGAACCAAAATTTTTTCGTTCGGGGCCCCATGGCCTATGGCCAATATGGCAACTCGGGATGCTATAAACCATTATTTAGAGCTTGTTGAGACCTTTCTAAAACACCTTGGTTGACCCCTGTCCGATAAGTAGTTTTCGAGATATTCGAGAAAATGTGATTTTTTGGGACTTAGAAAATTTTTGACCTGTACCCTAAGAAAAATTGATTTTTTCATAGGACAATTTTTTCTTCGCAAATACTGTTTGGTTTCACTTTTCATTATTAGAAACGCGTTCCGAAGCCATTTTCATCAAAATCTCGTGAAAAAACAATTTTACCCCCGGACCAAAAGTTGGCCGTTCGGCGCCCTATGGCCTATGGCCAGTATGGGAACCAAGGATGCCGATATGCGAAAAAGTGTCAAAAAATCACTTGAAAGTCGCTATGGCTCATTAATTAGGGCTTGTTAAGACCTTTCTAAAACACCTTGGTTGACCTCTATCCGATACGTAGTTTTCGAGATATTCAAGAAAATGTGATTTTTTGGGACTTAGAAAATTTTCGACCATGACATATATGAAAAGTGATTTTTTCATAGGACCAAAAAGTTTGTCCAAATAGGAATTTGGTTTACTTTTTATGGTCAGATAAGTGATCCGATGCCGTTTTCATGATCATTGGAGGGATGTAATGCTGTGACCAAAAATGTTCATACTTCATACTTATTCCAGTGCCGTATATAGGAGGACCTGGGGAACATGTGTTTGTAAGTCGTGATGTTCAGTGACGAATTTCTGGGACTTAGAAAAAAAATGTGCTCTCAGGCACATTATATGTTTCATACACACATAATTTTCATTCTTCATACTTGTTCCGGTGCCGCATATGGCAGGACCTGGGGAACATGTGTTTGTAAGTCGAGATGTTCAGTGACGAATTTCAGGGACTTAGAAAAAATAAATGTACCCTTAGGCACATTATATGTTTCATACACACATAATTTTCATACTTCATACTTGTTCCGGTGCCGTATATGGGAGGACCTGGGGAACAGGTCTTCGTAAGTCGTGATGTTCAGTGACGAATTTCTGGGACTTAGAAAAAATAAATGTACCCATAGGCACATTATTAGGCACAACCTCACTCTTAGACTTGTTTGATAGGTAGTGATCCGTCCATTATACACATACCAACACACAACTCTGGTTCCCTAGTACCACACTGCTGGCGCCCACGGCCCCGACGGATGCGGAGCCGAGCACGCCAAAGTGCGACTGTCGATCACCCCGTTGTGACACGACAATCAGTCAGTGTATAAGGTACCCGGTACTACCAAAGTGTGCGTCTTTACTGACCTGCACCGAGTCAGTGGTATGTGTATCCCTTTGAAAGAGTTGCTTTCGCTCAACTCTACCAAGTGTGCTACACCATCTTGTGGTTGTAGCGTGCGCGTAAGCATATAATGCCGACGATGCGTTTGGCAACCTCACTCTCGGACTTGTTTGATAGGTAATGATCCTTCCGCAGGTTCACCTACGGAAACCTTGTTACGACTTTTACTTCCTCTAAATCATCAAGTTCGGTCAACTTCGGCCCTGCCAACTGCAGCTCACGAAGGAACCGCGGAAGGTATGCCTCCAGAGACCTCACTAAATAATCCATCGGTAGTAGCGACGGGCGGTGTGTACAAAGGGCAGGGACGTAATCAGCGCTAGCTAATGACTAGCACTTACTAGAAATTCCAGGTTCATGGGGACCGTTGCAGTCCCCAATCCCAACTAAATGAGCATTTGGGTGATTGGGCGCCTATTGGCGAGAACACGCTGCTGCCCACATTATAGCACGCGTGCAGCCCAGAACATCTAAGGGCATCACGGACCTGTTATCGCTCACTCTCACCTTGCTAAACACAAGTTGTCCCGCTAAGCAGGGCAAACTAGTGCGACGACCGCCCGCGAAGGCGCCGCCGCCCCGTAACGTCAGGTGCGCCCGGAGGCACACTGCTGACAGCGTTCTAGTTAGCTTGTTTGAGTCGCGTTCGTTATCGGAATTAACCAGACAAATCATTCCACGAACTAAGAACGGCCATGCACCACTACCCTTAAATTTGAGAAAGAGCTCTTAATCTGTCTTACCTCGATAAGTTCGGACCTGGTAAGTTTTCTCGTGTTGAGTCAAATTTAGCTGCAAGCTCCACTTCTTTTTTTTTAAATGCATTCGTTTATTCATTACATGTGAAATGTTTCGCCGCGTTACATAAGTATAAACAATAAATGATACGTAAACACGCATGAATAAAATACCAACTAATAAACCTCTCCATTGCCGGCGGCCTTCCCGACGGAGGCGTAGCCACCGGCTGCAATGGCGTCCCTAGCTACATTTAGTAAGGGCACGCTCCCCGCCTGACTATACGTTAACACGACATTAAAAATGAAGGACTAACAGTAAAACACCTAACACTAACGAAGCGGGCGTGCCCGCGGTTCGCCGAGTCTCCATTTTTTCCTATTTCTAACGTATAGTATGTACGCACATGCACACACATAAGTACGCAGACACTTTGACGCTTACGTTGGGACAGAACAAACATCCGCACAAAACGTAAACGAAAAAGACGGACCTAACTCTCACAGTGCACGCGCACGCCCTCTCTCCCACTGCCGGTCGGGTACGAACATCTGCACAAAGCGGAGGACGCAAAATGCCGAACGTACCCGAACCGAGCGCACGCGCGCTCTTTCTCGCCCGACTGTGCGAAAACGAACGACCGCACAAAGCGGAGACGGCAAAATGCCGGTCTCGCCCGGTCGTGTTTTCGCACGCTCGCTGACTGGCCGATCGTTTCGGCCGTAACCGCTCGCACTCAACGCGTAGACGTGTTTGTGGTCGCGATGGTGGCTTCAACGTCGGCCGACATTAAGCCGCGATGGCGATCCTGTCGCTCATGGCGACGATGGCGTTCTCGCGCACGCCTGTTGGTCCGTCGTCGGGCTAGCTCCTCCTCCGTCGGCGGTGCTCTACTTCGGCGAGTTCGGCCCGAACGCAATGGCGGCAATGTACCGGCGCGTAATTGGGCGCGGTATTCCCGCTGCCGTTGGTTCCACCTTAGCCGACGACGAAGTAACACTTCGGCCGATGGCGGAACTCGTTCGGGCCGAATTGGGCGTTGCCTCTCCTGCTGCTGATTGGACGGGTGCTGTTGTTCGTCCATGTCCATTTCCCCGATGGCGGATGTCTGCCGTTGCCGGCGTCTTCGCCGTTGGCCAGCGTTTCTGGCTTCACGGCGGACCTGTTGCCGAACGCGTTCCGCCAGCTCATTGGCGGAAACGATCCCGCCAGCGATGGCCGCGTTTTCGGCAACCTGCTGCTCCAGCCACCTTTGCTGCAGGAAGCTGCAGATCCGCCGTGCTGCCGTGGCCGTTCGCTGCCAAGCCTCCGGGCCCGACAGCAGAAAATGCTCCAGCTCATCGGGGGAAATGACGACGCCGTTCGCGTCCGTCAAGAACTGCACTCTTGTGTCGGCGAACCTCGGACAGTGGAACACCACGTGCTCTGCCGACTCTACGGTGTTGTCGGCGCAGAAGGGGCAGGTCGGGGCAGAGGTGAAACCCATAGCATGTAGGTACTCCCGGAAGAAGCCATGTCCGGAGAGTACCTGGCTAAGGAAGAAATCAACCTCGCCGTGCTTCCTACCTACCCAGCCGGCAATATCCGGCAGCACGCGGTGAGCCCATCGTAGGAACCTGCTCGCGGTCGGATGAGCGGCATCCTGGTCCCACGATGTCTGCCACTGCCTGATGGTCGCCGAGTGCTCCAGCCGCTTGATGACCTCCTTGTCTATCAGCACCCGCCTCTGCAACGCCCGTTGATGCCTGGTATAGCACCGCGCGATCTCGTCCACCTGCAGGTGTAGCGGGACCAATCCAGCCAGCACTACCGCCGTGTCGTAGCCGACGGTGCGGAATGTCCTGGCGACACCTTTCGCCAAAGGTCGTTGCAGCTGCTCCAGTTTCCGCCTGCACCACTCGAACTTCACCGCCTCCGCCCAGATGGGTGCCGCGTATCGCACAATCGAGTCCGCCACTGCTGCCAGCAGCCGACGTTTAGCCATCCTCGGTCCGGCGTGGTTGGACATCACGCCGGTGGCCAGCTTCACCACACGGAGTGCCTTTGCGGTGGCCTTCTCGACGTGTGGCTTCCACGAGAGGTGGTCGTGAAGCATGACCCCGAGGTAGCGTATCGCCGGCTTCGAGCGGACCTCGACACCGTTGATCACCACGGGCACCGCTGGGTGGCCCCGACGCAGACTGGAGATGAGGACGATCTCCGTTTTTTTCGGGGCCAGCTGCAACCGATGTTGCTCCATCCAGGCGGCAATCGCTGCCACAGCTTCCTCTGCTACACCTGCCGCCTCCTCCGGTGTACACCCCTTGGCGAGTACTGCCAGGTCGTCCGCGAAGCCGATGACGGATGCACCTTCCGGCAGCTGCACTCCGAACACGCCGTCGTACAGGATATTCCACAGGGTGGGGCCCAGAATGGACCCCTGCGGAACACCTGCCGTTACTCGGCGTGTTACCGGACCGGAGCTGGTATCGTACGTCAGCTCACGGTCGGAGAAGTACTCCTGCAGGATGCTGCGCAGTCCTGAGGGCACTCCTTTGTTCTGCAGCGCCAGTGCTATGGCCTGCCAGTCTGTGGAATTGAACGCGTTACGGACGTCCAGAGCAACGGCAAGCAGGCAGCGCTTGTCGCGTCTATTCGTTCGTCCGAAACTCATCGCAGATCTGGCGGCCTCCATCACCAGCCCAACCGCCTGAAGTGTCGACCGACCACGCCAAAAGCCGAACTGGTATTCGGAGAGGAGCGGCTCCGTCGGCATCTCAATGTGGTCGTTCAGGCGGTTAAGCAGTACTCGCTCGTACACCTTGCCGGGCGTGTCCAGCAACATCACCGGTCTCACCGATGACGGCTCGCCCGGGGGTTTTCCCGGTTTGGGAAGCAGCACCAGCTTCGCCTTCCTCCATTGCCGCGGGAAGCGGTCAGCATTCCTCTGCTCCTGGAGGAGCCTCGCGAACGTCGTCGGATGCGCCCGGATGGCCGCCGAAAGGGCAGCGTTTGGCAGTCCATCCAGACCGGGCGCCTTCCGAGGATTCAGGCCAGCCGCGATGTCGAGCAGCTCCTGCTCCGTCACTGGCCTGATGTCGACGCCGTCCGATTCGATGGTAGGCCAGGCAACAGGGGGGTGGTTCGGGCACAGCGCGTCCACAATGCGCTGCAGAACGGCCGGATCGCGTTCTTGTGCGACGCGGCTCCCTCCGAGCCGTCGCAGGAGCTCCCCCTGCCACCTACCCGTCTCGTCATCCTCCAGGTGTTGCAGAAACTCGTTATACCGGTCCCGCTTGCTGGCCCGGATCTCAGCTGTCAGCAGCTGGCGGGCCTCCTGGTGCCGTGCAGAAGCTGTTCTGCGGGCTGCCGTGTCGCTAGTCGGTACCCTGCTGTACCGTTCCCAAGCCAGGCGGCAGTTCTCCCGTAGCCGGCCAATCTCTGGTGTCCACCAGTACGCCGGTCGCCCTATGTGGCCGACTGACGGGGAAACCTCCGCCATGGTTTCGCTGCACGCCCGGCTCAGGGTTCGGGTCAGGCCCTCAGGGTCCGTGGCCTCCTCCACGCAGTTGCCCGCCAGCGTCTGCCCGCTGTTCTCACTGCTGGTGCTGCTTCTGCTCCCGCTGAACTCCGGCTCGTTACCGCCGGCCTTACCCTCACCTCGAAGCGGATGTATGGGTGATCGCTGAATGTGTACGTTCCCAGCATCCTCCATTGCCTGTCGGGGTCCCCGACGAGGTCGTGCCTGCTGATGGTTGTGCTGGCGAAGGCGACGTCCACAATACTCGGGCGAGCGACGCCGTTCCCGAGGAAGGTGGCTTCCCTCCCCAGGTTCAGGACATCGAGCCCGAGACCCTCCGCCAGCTGTAGCAGTTCCTCGCCCTTCGTGTTAGTCCTGCTGCTGCCCCAGGCGCTATGCCAGGCGTTGAAGTCGCCGGCAAGCAACACTCGGGGGCGTCCTGAGGCGAGCACCTCAGTGCGTTGCAGCATTTCCACAAACTGGGGGACCCCGATGCTTGGCGACGCGTAGCACGCTATGATTGTGACGCCTGCCATGTCGGCCGCCACGATGCCGGGAAAACTCGAGCTCCAAATCCGCTGAACCGGGTGGGAGTATCCGCTCGCGACAATGGCCACCAGCCTGTCGCGGTCCACCACCCAGTTTGCGTTCCCGTCCGGAACCGAATTCAGCTCGCACATCACCTTGACGTCCACCCGCTCCGTCCACATTGTGTGGAGAGCCAGGTCCTGCGCACTCCGACTCCTGTTGGTGTTTACCTGCAGGACCTGGAGATGGCTCCCCACAGGCATGCTTAGCGGCGGGGGGGAAGGTTCGCTCCCCTGCAGCCGTGCGCTGCAATTCGATGTGGTCCTCCACACCGAATGCAGCTTACCGCACTGCTGCAGCTGGCCGCCCGATGGCCAGGAGCTCCGCATCTGATGCAGCAGTTACTGCGATCGGGCCCGACGCAGTCCGCTGCCATGTGGCCCCTTTCCAGGCACCGGAAGCAACGGCGCTTTGCCGCCTCCAGCCTGGGGGCCTCCTCCAGCCGACACGAGGAGTAGTCGATCAGAAGGCGGTCTTTTTGGAGCAGGGTTTCCGCTTCCACTCGCGGTAGCCGCACGCGGGCCCGCTTTGTGGCATCTGCCCGCTCCCAGATGCGAAGCGAGGCCACTGCTGGCTCCTTGGCGAGTGCCGCCTTCAACGCCTCCCTGATCGTATCCTCCTCCGTGAGGTTGTCCACGTTCTTTAGTACGACCTCCGCCATCTCCGTCAGGACCCTGGCGGATCCCAGCTCTCCAAGCGTGGACTGAATGCGGCTGCACAGCGCCGCCGAGTCCATTTCCCGTGCCAGCTCCATCCGAAGGTTCCCCTTCGGTGTCCGCTTGCCTATACGGATGCAATGCTCGACATCCTCCAGGGCCGGGCTCGTCCGGATGGGTCGGTACTTCTCTGCGAAGGAGACCCCCGGTGCTGGGACCACCAGAATGGCGTCTGGTCGTCGCCTTTTCGTCCGCCGGTTTGCCTGTGCGGGGCGTTGGCTCTTGGTTGCTGGTTGCGGCCGCTGCCGCTGCTGAGGTGCAGCTGAAGGCTGGGCCTTTTGCCGCTTCCCCACAACCTGCCAACCACCTACCAGGGCGTCACGGTAGGATTGCTGCTGCTGCCGCCTGGTTTCCGGTGCCGGAAAGTCGTACGGCTGCTGCAGGGGCTGGGACCGCTGCCCGTGCCCGCTCCTCGCCCTCGTCTGCTTTTCTTCCTCTTCGATCTCTCTGCGCAGCTGCTCCTGCAGTTCCAGCATGCGATGCTGGGCAGGACCCTGCGACTGGCGTGCCTCGGCTCTCTCCCTCTGCTTGGAGCGCCTGAGTGTCCTTTTGCTGGGTATTGACTTGGAAGCGGCTTGGTTTCCCCTAGCGCACGCCAGTCGCTGAATCCTCCAGCTGCATGACGGTACGCACACCCGTACGATATATAGTTATAGAAACGACACGGTGGGAGTACTTTTTACAAAAAGCTTACTTTATTCCCTGATCTCTAAATCGTAACTAACTAACATCGGCTGGAATCTGTTTCAAATGACCCGCTTTGGCGTTAAGCTGACCTGGCTGGTTCGCTGGTAGCGGCTGTCGTGGAGCGGAAGCGCGTGTCCACGTGTCGGGTCCGGTTGCCAGCTCGCTGTTGACATGCGCGTCGGAAAGTGCGCGCGTGGCGACTTGACGGTGTCTTATTATGCGTAACTCCTCCGGGGGGTGAAAAAGCGTGCCCTCACGCGTTCGAACTTCTCACGGTATCATCTGCACTACGATGGCTACGGGACTCATTCCGAATGCGGTGTTTCCTTTTTCCGACTTGGGATAATATAGCAGAGACGAGGTGACTGAAATAGACATAGGCAATAATGATCATGGTTATAGATACGGCAGTGGAAATTCCAACTCCACTTAACAGGCTCCAATTCCAAGTAACGTTTTTGTACTGTTCCAAGTAGATGTGTTCGATGTGTTTGCGATTTGTCAATGTTCTATTGTCTAGGGACGCCAAAGGTGTTTCTACAACTTTCCGATGGATTGCGATGTTGAACGTTGTTCCAGATACTGAAGGATTTTTTACATGAATTTCCTTTGATGTAAATTTCTTATCTTGGAATTGTATTGTACAATTTGAAAACGTGAGTAAGAAATTTCCTGTCAGTATCCTATCATTAGGGCCGCAGTCGGATTTGATGAGCTGTCTGTCTGCGTTCTCAATCAACAGGAGATTATCTGCTATTAGCATCGACGTGTTTGCGTATTGCGGAGTTACTATACAATTACTTTCTCTCCCCATTACCATAGGATAAATGCATTCGTCTTTAAATTCCAAAGCATAGGCGTATTTTTGCACGTATTCTTCTGGTTTTGTTGTTGTGTATAGTTTCTGTTTGTATTGCAGAAGGTTCCTCGGATATCGTTTAATTGTGGAATTATTGTGATTGAGCGCAAAGATTTCAATTATTTTTGATTCATCCTTTTGTAACTCAGGGACCTTAAGGATGAACAACAGCTTCTCACGATTAACTGCGATTTTAGGTGTAACGTAAGTAATGGCTTCGTCGGGAACATCTGTCTTAACTCCTTGATCTGCTAAAAGTTGTATTACTATGGCGATTTCTTGAGGAGACAATAGTTTGATGCTTGTTATTGACATTTTAGACAACGATATCGCTTCTAGTATATTGTCTAGTATATTGTTGATCGTATCTATATTGATCAATGCCATCAACATGTCAAATTCATTCAGAACGATGTCGTTTTTCCGTACTATGAGTTGCTCCATCTCGCTTGTAAGTGCTTTAATTTTGTTTCCGAGTTGTTCGTTGACGAGAAATTGCATGTTGTTGCTTTCAATGAGTTCGTTCATTGTACTATTAATAATCTGCAGGTCATGAGCATCTGGGCTTCCTCCGATCCATTTCCAAGCCGACCCTATAGCTTCTATGCTCCTAGTTAAACGTTTCCTTGGTTTTATGTGAATTAAACTTGAATGCAAATTACTGATTTTATGTTTCGCGATTATGGATAGGGAACTATTGGTTGGTCTGTAAACAACTTGAGTTAACTGATTTATAGTATTTTCGATGTCTGTTAAGTTGATTTCATGAACTACGTTAATGTTACCTATTTGCATTTTACATGGATGTTTTTCTAGTATGAGAATTGGTTGATCTATTTAATTTGTTATTTTTAGTTCTTGTGCATTTGTATTACATAGCATCAAAATGAAAATCAACCCTAATAATTTCATTTTCTCTACCCCTAATAATTTCATTTTCTCTACCTTTTTTTTTTACGTTATAATGGTTATGTTTCACGATATTAAACTGATTTGTTTTCATAAAAATAAGACTCCTTATCGTCCGGACTATTGCCTTCTTCGGAAGAATGCTGAAAGAGAAAAAAGATAGTTATGGTACTGGTATGCCTTCAGTGTTAGGTCCCAATCCTTATTTTGTTCCTGTAAAGATAAAGTAATATTAGTTTCATGTATAATTAATGTCTTATGCGTCGAATTTTATTTTTGCTACGTTTTACTTTTCTCGGTGCAATTTTGATAGTTTTGTCTTGATTTTGCAAACATTTTGCTTTTGAAAAGCGTGGGTCTAGTTTTTTTCTTGTATTTTTCTTAATATACACATCCTCTCCTTCATTTACAACAGGAGGATTTTCTTTTGTTTCGTTATTTTTTTCCATTCTTTAAGCAGCTTCTTGAAGCCTTTTTGTGACTTCTTGAAAAATTTTGTTCGCATTTTCAGTCATTTCTGCAGGATTCGTCGTATAACCTGGGTTGAAAATGATTTCGTTTGGAGTGAAAGTAGTGACTGAATGCACTGTATCATTGTATTAAGAGTTCACTATTTGCACAATCTCTGACGATGGACTGTCGTTAAATTTATGTTTGTTTGTATTAAAAAGTTCTATAATAGTACTGTGAGTTTTTTCTATTTGACCATTCGACTCTGACGACGAGGCGAATTCGATGACGGTACCAAAGTTAGATAGAAATTCTTGAAATTGAATGCTAGTGAAAGCGGCTTCATGGTCGCAAATAATTTTTCTGGGTGGTCTGAAAGTTCTGCAATACTGTGAAAGGGCATTGCGAATATCCGTCATGTTTCTGGATTTGATTTCTATAAGCTGAAGGTGCTTTGAGAATGCACAAATTAAAAAAAAATAATTATGTTTATCCATTCCAAAAATATCCATGTGGACTCTATGAAACGGACCGTTTTCTACTGGGCGTGAGGAAATTTTTATATTATATGGTTTTCGCTCGTATTTATGTTGAGTACAAATTGTACATGAATTAATTAGCTGTTTGATTCTTTTAATCATGTTTGGGAAAAAGTAAGAGCGTTTAAGTTGTCTTTCAACTTCTGTCATACCTCTATGTGCTCTTTCGTGCTCTTTTCGTATAATAATGTCTTGCCTTGTCTCTGATGTCACGTCTTCAACCATATTTTGCGTAATAACGAAATGGCAGTTCGAATTGCAGAAGCTTTTTCTGTATGAATGTTGGATTACATTTAGTAAACATTCAGGGGCTAGCAAAGCATTCTGTTTTCCATTTGAATGCTCTTTCAAAAAATTTGTAATTTTGCTAGTATTAAACGATGTTGAACAAATAGTGGTCCTCGTGTAACCTGGGAAAATATGCTCCTGGGAAAACCTGGGAAAATTTGCTCTTTGACAACGGATTCTGAATTTGTAATTTTGAAAATAATTTGATTTCTGTAAGTATTGATGGCTCTTTCTGTTAAATGTAAATAATAATCATCGGATGTTCTGGCTGAATGTATTGTGTCAGCAGAACTGGAATTATTTTCCAGCGATACTTCATCTATCGTAACGCTATTTTCTATTTCGTTAGCGTTTATTTCGACTTTTCTACTGAGCGCATCAGCCACTACGTTGGTCTTTCCTGTTTTATATACAACGTCGTAATCATAATTTTCCAAATCTAAACGCCATCGAAGCAATTTAGCATTCTTGTTTGAATTTTTTATGAAAACTAGGGGCTTATGGTCAGTAACTAAAGTGAATTTGTTACCATAAAGGTAGGGTTTGAATTTGTTTACTGCCCACATGATGGCTAAAGCCTCTTTTTCTGTTGTGGAATAGTTCAACTCGGTCTTGTTGAGGGTACGGCTAGCAAAAGCAATGCGTTTCTCGATTTTATCAATTTCTTGTGATAAAACGGCACCAAGAGCGTAATTGCTTGCATCCGTTGTTAATATAAAAGGATGTTGAAAGTCAGGGTAAGATAGGATTTGATCCGAGACTAAAATATTTTTCAATCCTTCAAATGCCTCTTCATATTCTTTGTCACTTACATTTATTTCTTTATTTTTTTGTAAGTATTTGGTAAGAGGTTTTGTAATTCTTGAGTAGTCTTTGATAAATCGTCGGTAATAACCAACGAGTCTTAGAAATTGTTTTATTTCTTTTTGACTTCGTGGAAGCTTCCAATCTTTAATCTTTCTAATCTTGTCTGGATCGGGTTTAATGCCGTCTGAAGTGATGACATGCCCTAAGAATTCTGTTTTTCGGCGAAGAAATTCACACTTATCTAATTGAATTTTTAGGTTAAAATCACTTAATCTTTTAAGTATTTTTGAAACATTGTCTAGATGATCTTCTAGGTTCTTCCCGATTATGATAATATCATCCAAATACACATAGCAAATCGATCCGATAAAATTTGTTAAAATATTATTCATTACCCTTTGGAATGTTGCCGGAGCGTTTTTCAGGCCAAAAGGCATTCTTGTGAATTCGAAATGTCCTAGAGCCGTTGAAAAAGCTGTCTTTTTTTGGTGATCAGGATCCATTTCGATTTGGTGAAATCCTGATTTCAAATCAAGGGTGGTAAAATAAACCGATTTTCCAAGGTTATCTAGAATTTCCTCTATTTGAGGTATGGGGAATTTATCATCTATCGTTTTGTCATTGATCTTACGATAGTCAATAACAACGCGTACCTTACGTTTTCCGGACGCATCTAGTTTTTTTGGAACAACCCAAACTGGTGATGAGTAAGGGCTAATTGAATGTTGAATGATTCCGTTATCGAGTAATTCCTTGATTTGCTCTTCTACATCATATTTATAAGCGTGTGGATATCGATATGACTTTGTGTAGACTGGATTATCATCAGTGGTTAAAATTTTATGTTTAACCACCGATGTTGCTGTAAGTTTCTCTTCAGCTCTTAATAAAACTTTTTGATTAGCCATAATTGTTTCAAACAATTTATCTTTTTCTAATAATGATAAATGGTCGGTACGTATTATTTCATTCAGATTTTTTTTTGTAATTCCACTTTCTCTTTGCAATGGAATGGGAGAAACCGTTTCGAAATTGTTTACTGTTAAGTTCAATTTTCCTTTAATAATAGGTAGAACGTTTTGTGTGCTTAATATTTTGGTGATTGTTTTGTTATTATCGGCTCTATATAAGCCAGGCTCAATCACAACTCCGTTACAAAGTTTTTGAAATGTTGGTACTAACCAGTCACCATTAACTGTCGTTTCCATTTCTATATGGTGCGAATATAATTTTTGTGTAGGAAAATATTTTCCGTATTTCAATTTTATGTTTCCGATTTCAAATGTTTCGTCTTCGAAGTTTATTTTGGCTTTGTTCTTAGCCATGCATTCTGATCCGATCAGTGCGTCAAAAAAATCGTGAAACTGCACTTCATAAAATATTTGGTTTGGAAGCTTATCGCCAAGTAAGTTGATACTTCCTTTCTTATTAACGTATTGGCATCCAGCAATGTTGTTTATTTTAGTGCCAGTTATTGTTTTAACATTTGATAGTATTCCTGGTCGTATTATATTTTTATTTGCACCAGAATCAATCAAAATTTTCAAACTTTTGTTTGATTGATTACTTGATGTAATGTAAGGTAAGTAATTTATGTATTTTCGAGTTCTGGGAGAGTTAAGCAAAAATTTATGTCCAATCCCTCCTCAGTCTCGGAATTGTCATTATCAGAAGGCTGTGTTATTTCTGCATTAAAAATTTGCTTCTTGTTTAAAGTTAATCTGCTCTTAGATGACCCTATTTCCATAGGTTCGGTAGGCGGATCTGTGTTAGTTGATCTTTGAAGTTTGTAATCCTGTCGCAGGGGTTGTACATTTTTTGCATTATAGATTTTTTTTCGGGTAGACCTTTGTTGTTTTCAGACACTGCAGTTTGAAGGCCACTCGAAGCTCGAGAGTATTGTTTGTTATCTTCAGTGAGATTCTTACTTAACTCATTTGAGGAAAACTTGCATATGAATGCATACGCATTTTCTATTGTTTTGGGTTCTGCAGCTTGTACGTACCCAAAATATGGTTTTTGCAGCCCGCTAACGTATGCTGCTAGGGTGTATTCGTCTATAAAATCATTTATGGCATCCCAGTGTTGATCATACTTTGGATTTTGCTTTGCTAATGATTTTATGTTGTGAACGATTTCTTTTGTTTTCTGGTAATGCTTATGCGCATTGCCATTATCCATTTTGTTATGCCATAGTTGGCAATTATAGGTAGAAAGATCTTGTTTATCACCAAGAGTCCCTGTTAGAATTTTCTTTGCATCATCAAATGTTTTGGGGTTCCCATTTGTGCATAGTATATCCTTAGCATGCCCCTCAATTTTGTTTATAACAGCAGTAACGTAGATTTCAAAAATATTGGGTGCCACTAGGTTTCCGAATAAATCTAGCGTTTTTTGTGCTGTTTCAAGCCAACTATACAGTTGTCTCTTATTGCCATTAAAAGTGGGCAACATTTTAATTGGGTCAGAGATACGGAACGGATCACCTGCCATTGTCACTCCCCGAATGATAGGTTCATTTGGGTGAGTAGTTACTCGCTGGTTTTCGCAGATACTTTGGAATTGTAAATCATGTTGCGTTAACCTTGCACTAATATTCTCCATAACTTGTATCATACTAGCCAACTGGTCACTCAAATTCTCCGTTGGGATAGATTGAGCTTGAGAATTCATTGCGAGATCAAGGTTATCAAGAGACAAATCCAAATTTTCTATGGGTACGTGGGAATATTCTCCAGACACTGCACTTTCTTCTGATTCTGAACTAGTTTCAGAATTGAAACCTTTTTCCTGAAGCAATGCTTGTGCCTTCTTAAACACCTTGTCTTGGAAGTTTGGCATTAATTATTGATTGAAACCTATAGCTCTATCTGGTAGTGGCTTTAAGCTAATCACCTTCGTCTATCTGGTAGTGCGGAACGTGATTGTTGGAAGTTCACAACACTTGTCACTTCCCTACCTAAATATTTAGGGACGCAAATAATTTTAACACTTTCACTGCTGAATACGCGTCTTCAATCGAAGCGTCTATCTGGTAGTGCGCTTTCGATTTACGATTTTTCGTAAACGCAAAGAAAAGAAAAAATACTTACGATTTGTTTTGCTGTCGTGTAGCGTAAGCCGGGCTGACGATGCTGGTTCTCCAGGTGAAGTCTGCAGGGGGTTCCTCAATTTCACGACGACGAAGACGTCTGCTTGTCGCGAATGCTCAGGTTGCGTTACACAAACTGTTTTATGCGGGAACACTTTAACAACGGTTTTGTTTGTCCGTTATTTTTCCACTGTTATCACAGTCTTTCACTCAGCTGACTCCGTACGGCTGCGCCAGTTATAGAAACGACACGGTGGGAGTACTTTTTACAAAAAGTTTACTTTATTCCCTGATCTCTGAATCGTAACTAACTAACATCGGCTGGAATATGTTTCAAATGACCCTGTTAGCGACGAAACCAGGCCAGGCCACGCGAAGGTTTGGCCTGCAATTCCTGTGTTTATATCGCTAGCGAGTTAAGAAGTTCCTCTGCCAACAAGTTGTCAGTGAATATGATATTTCATTAAACCTCCCGCTAGTTCTTCTCGGTACATCGGAAGCTATGCAAGAAGGTGGAAATTCAAGTCCAAGACGGTTCGTATAGGCAGAGAAGCTGGAAGAGAAAAAACCAGAGCTACAAGAAAAATACAAGACTTTTCCCTTAGAGTTCTAGATTAATTCTGATTTATTAACAAAAAATGTCGTGCTTATATACTATATGGTTATGCACATATATGGTTGTGTGTGATAATGTTTATACGCAGAAGTTACATGTATTGGTATGATCCTGGCTTAACTTGTTACATATTGTTACATATGTTTTCTCGGTTTTCTCTATGTGCCTGGGCGTTGATACATAATGGGATCGTGCATTTTCTTATGTTGTTTATTCTTATTTGACTTTTGCCTTTCCCACGCTTTCTAGTTCGATTATGGCATATTTACGTAAGTCCTATGCGCTTGCGCTGTTATTGTTTTTCTCCTGTCTGGTATGCAGATGTAGAAAGATCCTTTTTTTATTGCCTCTGTCTAGGACTATACCTGCTTGTGTTCAAGTGCCAGTTCTTTCCGCGTTTCAGATAAACATTTGGTTTATGATGTTTGTTTCTTAAGTCTTATCGATGGTTTCTTTTATCGGGCCATTCCAAAATTCATCTGTTTATTTGACCAACGACAAAGATGCCATACGAAAAGTTACAATTTTCTAATCTATTGCAAACCGTCCGTTACGTACGTAACATTCTCTCCCTCGTAATTCATCCCTATGAGTTACTTCTTATTCTAGGTTTGAAAGAAGGCCTATCTCCTAACTCTATTTCATCTGGGTTGGGATAGATACGCTCATTGATTTGTTTGCTTACATTTTCTTTTTCGTCAGCATAAACGGCTGCTCTTGTTTGAACCGGGTTATGATGTGTTGTTTCGTTCTCAGCGCTCGATCCTTTGAAGTTGCTACGATGAGACAGGAAATTGGTGAGAGAGTCCCAAAACGATGCCAGAAGAAACCAGCCGAACCCGTAAATATCATATAATATTCTGCCGTGGATTAAAGTGTCAACTATGAATTTGATCGTTCTGGCGATTATATAGATACCAATCGCTGTTGAAGTTACGTTGCCCAACCAGGTTGACCATGATAGGAATTTAGACCAATATTTTTCGAGAGCGTTGTGGATGGTATGCTCTGAAATAAGAGCGTCTAATGAGAAACCTTGAAGATTTGGATGGTGACCTGATATCATTTTGTGCAGTACTGATGATGCGATTCTTTTGTCACTTTGCTCGTACACCATATACTTCATTCTTTGCAGATTTTCATAATCGTACACTCCACTTTCCATTAGATTCGGTAAAGGTGTGTATGACCAACTTGTAACAATATCTGTTGTTAACTCTTGTGGCGGTGTTGTCTCTCGCATTTGTTGGTCTGTCGTATACCATCTGCCACCGATATTGAATTTAGCTGGTAATAATGTTGTGCATTCTATTTGAGTACCCCTTTGCTGTAACATTCTAGTTACTGGTGCCATAAACATCGAGCGATTGTTGTAGCTGACCGGTATTTCTTGATAACATTCATCTTTTTTGTCATAGGTGACAAAAACTGGCTTGCACTCGAGGATGTATAGTACTTCTGCGGCGACTACTGCCGTATATCCAGGACGCTTAACTAAGTTCGATACAAATTCACTTGGATTGAGACGAACAAGCGATAGTTTGGTTTCCATCAGCGCCTTGTCGATCTTGCACATTTCAGTCATTACTGTAGTGTAAACGTCGTTGAGTTTTTGTCCAAGGTAACTCTCCACCAAAGTTATCTTAGAATTGAAATAGGTAAAGAGATCCAAGTTTCTCCCATTTACCGCTTTGCGTTTAAACGGCGATTGATAACCGTTCAATTCAAGGATAAAAATTTTAGGATGATCTGTGATGTAGCTGTCGAAACCGCAAATTTGTTTAACGTCACGTGCCCTTATTGAAAACATATGCTCGTTTGTCAATAAGGTGTAAACAGCGTTCGTGTGACTGTTGAACTCATCGCTGTTGAACGTTTTGTTCACGGTACCTTCGTAGATTATTTCGAAATCGGTTCTCTCGCACATTTACTGATGATTTACCTCCCAAGTGAGGTAGCCGTATTCTGAGTCCAAACACCAACCGTTACTATATGGACACACAATACCGTTGCGAAGTATTATTTGGTTGTCTTCGATGTCTACTGAAGCTACGTAGTCGTACAGGCTGATCTCGAATTCGTAATAAACCAGTGCGTTTTCCCATGTGTAGGAAGATGTTGTATAAACCCCACCGACGCACGATGAGCCCTTGACGCTTCCGATTATAAGTTTCTGACCCCTAATAGTCTGATTGCGACTTATTTCTGTGATTTTATGATTAATGGTGAGTGAAACTACGCCTAGCGTTTGAGCTTGTTTGCATTCGTCTGAGGTAAAAGTCTTTACTATATACGCATAACCATTTTCGTATTCTGACGTATGAGACCAGGCACCGCAATGTTTAATTGATCGTTTGATTATGACTTTACACTGATGAACATGAACTGATGTTTTTGGGCTACGTTGTAGTACTTGAATTCTTGATTCCACAGTAGTTATATTTTTAGTTTGAGGCATGCAAGAGGCAACTTTCGTTAATGAGTAGCTTGATATATTTACGTCATTATTCGCACAATCGTATGCGATTAAACCTTTCGTTGTATTTCCCAGAACTTGTGCCGAGATAAAAAGTAGAATCATTATAATGAGGTTAGATGAATTTAAAAATATTGTCCTTGATTTTTTAGTAGTGTTTACACGCTCATTATTATGAATTTTATGTTTTGTTGGCTTCTTATCAACCTTTTTCTCAGTAGTATGTGCTGCCAGAAACCCCATGAAGTTTTCTTCATTTTTTTCTTTTTTCATTTCTGTTTTAAGTAATAAGTGCTCTTTAGCTTCCACATTAATAGCTGCTACTTTTACAGCAGGACGCTTTAAAACAGAATTCTTTGTTTTTACTACTACTGATCGGATTTGTCCATCTGGGGCAACATGAACTTCAAGAATTTTCCCCTTTAACCACTTCCCAGGTGGTGCGTTGTCTTCTGTTAAAACAACAATGTCCCCTACTTTGAGAGGTTCTGTTTTATTAGTCCATTTGTTTCTTTTGATAAGATTAGGCAAATATTCTTTCTTCCATCTATCCCAAAAGATTTTGGAATTATGCTGAATGCGCATATATTCTTTTCTATTCGTATTTGCCGTAGTTATAGGGTTTGGAGGTATATTTTCCCCTGCTCTACCTATCAGAAAATGAAATGGTGTTAACACTTCATCATCTTGTGTGGATAATGGTATATCCGTAAGTGGGCGAGAATTCATCATAAATTCAATCTGAATCATAGTAGCTCGCAATGTTTCCGGAGACGGTTTTCTATGTTTCCATTCATTGGCCATGAAACGTAAACCTTTTTTTATGGTTTGAATAAGCCTTTCCCAGGATCCTCCAAAATGTGGTGCTGATGGAGGATTAAAGTGCCATGTAATGTCGTATTTCATTGCAGCTTCTTTTCCCATTTTTTCATCAATTTCCTTAATAAGAGTCTTCAACTCCTTTTCTGCTCCCACAAAATTAGTTCCGTTGTCGCTGTACAAATGAGCGATTTTTCCTCTGCGGTGTTGAAAGTTTTTCAAACAGACTAAGAAACTGTCGGTATCTAATTTCTCAGCTAACTCAATATGCACTGCCCTGGTTGACATGCATGTGAAAATCGTTCCCCATCGTTTCTCTACGGATCTTTTTACCGCTACTTCCAAAGGCCCAAAGTAGTCCACTCCGGTATGTAGAAAAGGTGGGTTGTAGGGTTGAGCTCTAAATTGTGGTAGTGGAGCCATCATTGGCGGTTTTGGTACTGCGTTACGTAAAATGCATTTCTGGCAGCAGCTTTTGACATTCTTCAAAACTAGTTTTAGATTTACTATCCAAAACATTTGTCTTATTGCGGCTATTACAACATTATCTGCCTGGTGTAGGTATTTTTCATGATAATGTCGCACAATAAGTTTTACGATGCGAGCCTTTTGTGGAAGAAGGATAGGCGTTCGTGCATTTTCTGATATTGCCGTAATATTTTCCAATCGTCCCTTTGATCTCATAACGCCGTTTTCATCTAGAAATGGCATCAAACTTCGAATATTACTTTTCTTGGACACCGATAATCCTTTTTTTAAGTCTTCCATTTCGACGGAAAATCCTTCCCATTGAGCTTTTCTGAACAGTGAGTTTCTTGCAACTCTCACATCCTCGAATTCCACGTTTTTATTGAAATGTTCTCGATCACGTAGGAAATCTATAAACTTTTTTAGATAGACGGCATGTTTCAGAAGCTTTTCCCAAGATGAATAATTATTGTCCGGTAAAACTGTCACTGAATGACAATTTAACCCTACGAAACGAATTTCTTCGTTGGTTGTTTTATTTAAGGTATGAATTGGCCAGAAATCTTCAATATGTTCCAAAAATGAAGGACCATCAAACCAAGCCGTTATGTTTGTCGCAGGCTTTGTCGCTATATCTGCCGGGTTTTGATTAGATGGAACATATCGCCACTGATTTACGCTAGAAGAATCTAGTATTTCACTTACCCTGTGTGCAACGAAATGATGATATTTCCTGTGTTCACTTTTAATCCAGACGAGTACCGTTTGTGAATCACTCCAATATGTTACTTTCGATACTGGAATGCGAAGCTCTTTCTTAATTGCTTCAGTCAGCCTTAAACCTAATATTGCGGCTTGTAGTTCCAGTCGTGGTATTGACATTGCTTTGATTGGTGCTACTCTTGCTTTTCCGGCAATCAATCTAACAATGTAGTTTGTACCAGTACGACTTCTTGCATAAACACATGCAGCAAAAGCTTCTTCTGATGCGTCCACAAAGGTGTGTAATTCAATATTTTCTGGTTTTGTGAACACTATTTGTCTTATAATAGCTAAATCTTTTGCCGAATTTACCATGTTTTTCCAATTGGTGAATTTTTTCTTCAGCGGCTCTGGGAGAGCTGTGTCCCAATCTTCCGTAGCAATGTGTGCATCTTGCATTAATATTTTACCATGTATGGTGAGGTAACTGATCAATCCCAATGGATCAAAAATGCTCATTACAAAGCTAAGCAGTTCACGTTTTGTGAGTGTATCATTGCAGTTGATTTCTGGTAGTTTCACCTTATACCCAAATGTATCATTAACAGTATCCCACTGTACTCCAAGTATTTTTTCTACCACTGAATCTTTTTCCTCCAAAACCACTATGGAAGATGATTTTTGAACGCGGTCATTTGGAATCGATTTTAAAAGTTCTTTTCTGTTCGAAGTGAAATTCCGAATATGAAATCCTCCGTTATGATGCACTTCTATAACTTGTCTTGTAGTTTCAATAGCTTCGTTTAGCGTAAAGAAACTGTCCAAATAATCATCCACATAATGTTGTTTCACTATGGGATCCAGTGCCAGAGGATAAGTTTCCTTTTGTTCGAAAGCATTACGATTTTTAACTACTTGTGCACATGCTGGAGAACACGTTGCTCCAAATGTCATCACTTGCATCACATACGTATCTGGAAATCTATTCGTCTCACAACTTCTCCATAAGATACGTTGTGCGTCTTGATCTTCTTTACGGATTTTCACTTGGTGGAACATCTCTTTAATATCGCCAGTTACACAGATATTTCCTTCACGGAAGCGAATCAAAATACCGAACAGAGAAGCCATTTCGTCTGGCCCAGATAAAAGTTGTGAATTTAGTGAAATTCCTTTGACTGTTGCAGCAGCGTCAAAAACTATTCTGGGTTTTGGTTGAGGTTTGTTTTTGTTTACCACAATAAAGTGTGGAAGATAAAACGTTCTTGGCGTTTTCCTCATTGCTTCATCTTCCGTTAGTTTTCTCAAGTATCCCTTTTGGATGTATTCTTTGAATGTGTTTTCTAACCACTCTTGCAATTGTGGGTTCTTTTGTAACTGTTTTTCCTGCGCTCCTAAACGCCGAAGTGCGTATTTATCGCTGTCTGGAAATGCCACATTGTCCGATTTCCAGAGCAGTCCTACTTCGTATCTTCCATCCTCTTTTTTCAGAGTTTTCTCTATTATTTTTCTTGCTCTTTCTTCTTCGGAAGATATTAGCGTTTTTGTTACCTTCACTCCAAAATCTTCGGTTGAAAAGTATTGTTTGATCATATCGTTCATTAGCTGCTCATGCTTATGTACCATGAAATGATTTATTTCACTGTAATCTTGAGTTATATCTGATCCAAAAACTAACCAGCCCAATTTAGTTTTTATAGCGATAGGTTCATCTGGTTTGGACATTACCCTGGAGTGTGGCACTAGCAGGTGACTGTGATTCAAGCCTATGAGAATAGAAGGACGTGCATTGAAGTAGGAATCAATCGGTATATCTTTCATGTGCGGATATTTAACCAATAGTTGATCCTTATCAATTGTTTGCTGTGGCAATTGAAGATTTGCAACTGTTCGAGCCATTTTCAACTGATATTTCGTTTTTTCGGATTTTCCTTGAATCATACATTCCACAAGTCGACTATTGTCTTCTCTTGTGGAAATATTTTTCGTCCAAGTCATAGTTAGTGGTTCTAACTTTCCACGCAAATTCAATTTGTTTGCTATCTCTTGCTCGATTAGTGTGAGCGAAGACCCTGGATCTAAAAATGCGTACGTATTTTCCTTTAGTTTTCCATTAATTAAAGTCACCGGAACAATTTGATAGTAAATATTACGTCCCGTTTTATGATAATTAACGGTAGATGATGCTTCTTTGTCATGACGATGTAATAAAGGATGATGTACTTTGTTGCATTGATCAATATTGCATTTCGAGCCCCCTCTACATTCTTTTGTTCCATGATAACTGCTCTTTAAACAATTTAGACATAACTTGCATTCATTTGCAATTGTATATCGTTCTTGAATTGTATTTTGTTTGAATTGCTCGCAATTAGGAATTAGATGTGCACCTTTGCACATGGGGCATTTCGGTGTCCATTGTGGTTTTCTAATAACCGGACGCATCTTTGTCGTACGTTGGTTATACGATTTCTGTTTATCCCTAACGTTTTTATCAGGATATCTAGTTGCTTTGTTAGCGCTTGTTGATGATCTGGCATCATGTATGTTTACAGATTGACGCTCGTTTCTTTTAGTCATTTGTCTAATGTTGCTGGCGATTGGTTCTAGCCAACTCGACAAATGAAGAAGTGTTATGATTTCGTCATTTTTTAAGGATTTTTTATACTCTATCCACTTCGATTGAAGATATTTTGGCATTTTTTCGATTAATTCATCAATTAGTCGATGATCGTAGAGGTAGTCAATTTTGTTCATAACCTGAAGATTGGTTACTAGATTTTCAATAGCTTCACTTAATTCGGGGATTTTATGGTTGTCCACACGAATTTTCGTTACCTCTTTTAAAAGCTCTTGGTAAACTAATTTTGGTCTACCGTATAATTCCTCCAATCTTGTAATTATTTTTGATACGTTTTTTGGATCGAGGAATAATGGTCTGACGCTTCTTTCTGCATCTCCTTTTAAAGATTTTTGCAATCTGTTCATATTCTCTAGCTGGCTGAATCCAGCTTCTTTAGAGGTTTCATCAAAAGATCGTTTGAACTTTGGTCAGTCCCTCGGTCTTCCATCAAAAGGAGGAAGATCGATTAGCGTTGTTCGTTTGATATATGAAGAATCAGATATGCTATTTTGCTTTAATACTTCTGTTAAAGCTTTGATCGCCGATTCTTGGCTGTTATCTTCCGGTATTGGAACCGTTTGGGAGAGATCTACTTTGCACTTGATGCACATAAATTCCTCTTCCTTTGAGGGCTTTTTTTCTAAACCCAAACATGACAAATGAAACCATCTGTCACATTCGTCGCACTGAACCATGGTTCGGTCAGCTTCGTCTGGTCTTGTGCAAAGTCTGCAGTGACCGTTAACGTTTTCGACGAAATATTTCTTTCCTTTTGAACCCATTCTGGTGGGATTTTTACGATTTGTTAAGTTTCAAATTTAGCCGGGACTTACGTCCGCTGAAGGTAGAAAAACAGAAGCCGGTCTGTCCTATTGCCCAGTCTAAACTGATGTTGCCTTTAATGGCTTGTTTTGTGGGTCAGTTCCCTGAAGAGCCTGAAGGTTGTATCCTAACAAGTCAATTTCGCTTGTTCCCGATGGCGATTACCCTTATGTACGAAGAGTTTAGTTAAGGTACGTCGGTCCTCTAATGACGAGAGAAATTCCTCTCTGGAGCCACCAATGTTAGCGACGAAACCAGGCCAGGCCACGCGAAGGTTTGGCCTGCAATTCCTGTGTTTATATCGCTAGCGAGTTAAGAAGTTCCTCTGCCAACAAGTTGTCAGTGAATATGATATTTCATTAAACCTCCCGCTAGTTCTTCTCGGTACATCGGAAGCTATGCAAGAAGGTGGAAATTCAAGTCCAAGACGGTTCGTATAGGCAGAGAGCTGCTGGAAGAGAAAAAACCAGAGCTACAAGAAAAATACAAGACTTTTCCCTTAGAGTTCTAGATTAATTCTGATTTATTAACAAAAAATGTCGTGCTTATATACTATATGGTTATGCACATATATGGTTGTGTGTGATAATGTTTATACGCAGAAGTTACATGTATTGGTATGATCCTGGCTTAACTTGTTACATATTGTTACATATGTTTTCTCGGTTTTCTCTATGTGCCTGGGCGTTGATACATAATGGGATCGTGCATTTTCTTATGTTGTTTATTCTTATTTGACTTTTGCCTTTCCCACGCTTTCTAGTTCGATTATGGCATATTTACGTAAGTCCTATGCGCTTGCGCTGTTATTGTTTTTCTCCTGTCTGGTATGCAGATGTAGAAAGATCCTTTTTTTATTGCCTCTGTCTAGGACTATACCTGCTTGTGTTCAAGTGCCAGTTCTTTCCGCGTTTCAGATAAACATTTGGTTTATGATGTTTGTTTCTTAAGTCTTATCGATGGTTTCTTTTATCGGGCCATTCCAAAATTCATCTGTTTATTTAACCAACGACAAAGATGCCATACGAAAAGTTACAATTTTCTAATCTATTGCAAACCGTCCGTTACGTACGTAACAGACCCGCTTTGGCGTTAAGCTGACCTGGCTGGTTCGCTGGTAGCAGCTGTCGTGGAGCGGAAGCGCGTGTCCACGTGTCGGGTCCGGTTGCCAGCTCGCTGTTGACATGCGCGTCGGAAAGTGCGCGCGTGGCGACTTGACGGTGTCTTATTATGCGTAACTATATGTCATGGTCGAAAATTTTCTAAGTCCCAAAAAATCACATTTTCTCGAATATCTCCAAAACTACGTATCGGACAGGGGTCAACCAAGGTGTTTTAGAAAGGTCTTTACAAGCTCTAATTAATGAGCCATAGCGAATTTCAAGTGATTTTTTGACACTTTTTCGCATATAGGCATCCTTGGTTCCCATACTGGCCATAGGCCATAGGGCACCGAACGGCCAACTTTTGGTCCGGGGGTAAATTTTTTTTTTCACGAGATTTTGATGAAAATGGCTTCGGAGCGCGTTTCTCATAATGAAAAGTGAAACCAAACTGTATTTGCGAAGAAAAAATTGTCCTATGAAAAAATCACTTTTTCTTAGGGTACAGGTCAAAAACTTTCTAAGTCCCAAAAAATCACATTTTCTCGAATATCTCGAAAACTACTTATCGGACAGGGGTCAACCAAGGTGTTTTAGAAAGGTCTCAACAAGCTCTAAATAATGGGCCAAAGCGACTTTTTAGTGATTTTTTGACAATTTTTCACATATCGGCATCCCGAGTTCCCATACTGGCCATAGGCCATGGGGCCCCGAACGAAAAAATTTTGGTCCGAGGGTCAAAATTTTTTTTCTCATAAATATGTGTCGGAACGCGCCTTAGATCATGAAAAGTGAAAAGAAACAGTATTTTGCAAAAGCTGGGTTGGCCTATGACTTACATAGCCACGTCCTAAGTCCGAGTTCCCGAGGTCGTGTTCTTCAGTGACGGAAAAAAATGGCCACTTGTGGGAGATGCAAAATGTTCATTTCGTATTATAGGGGACACACTATCGCAGCGAAAATTTCAGAAATGCCCTAAAACGTGAAGAAATGATGGGGTTTGTACGAAAAGAAAGTTTTCTTGGTCAAACGGAGAAAATTTTTTTCTATGAAAAATTTTGGTCTCCCACCGTTCATGAATTTCTAGGACCAAAAATCGAAAAATTTCAAAACTTCACGATCGAAAGGGAATCGCATATGTGGTGTTCCTAGGTGTGTACGGTGTACGAAAAACGGGTTCACGATGAGATATCAAGCAAATAAGTGGACCTAAAGTGAGTTATACGGGTAAGACGAGGTGTCCAAAGACCGAAATAGGGGTACCAACTGAGTACGAAATGAAGGTCCCCGAAGTCGCCATACAAGTTATAGGAGGTGTCCAATGTACGAAAAGAGTTCCATATTCGGCTGTTCCTACTATATGGTTCCCTGATTGCTGCTCCAAGGAGTAGTGAGGTAGTGTCCAAAGGTCTGTTGGGGGTATCGAGGTGATACCCTCGACGGACAATATGCACGAAAAGTGGTTCGATGATCTATCCTGTAGGTCGTACGGCAGCCATACCCGGCTGGAAGTACCGCGGTAATTCCGCAATAAAACGTTCGCCAGACGAACAATCAAATTGAATTAGCTCATCGTAGGGGGGGATCCGGGAGCAATCTCGTGATCCCATGGTTCGTTGCAAGAAATGATACGAAGTGTTCATAAGCCTCCTCTGGAGGCAGAACCATCGTAGCAAAGTTCGGGAACCCAAGGGTCACAAAAACTCGTTGGACAATCTCTTCGAATAATCGGGGACTTGTGGGGACCACCGTGCCCTTACAAGTCAACTACACCATTTTTTTTTTGTTCACGGGGAGGGAACCTTCAAAAGGTACACCGTCACGGGGGCATGTCACGGCATGACAGTGCTACCCGATCTGGGTTATGTGGGATTCACCGTGACACCAGGCCCGAGAAGCGGACTTGGCAACCGGTGGGACCTCACTAAACCACTCCTCGACCTGACCCGACCCCTGCCGATGCGCTGAAGTGCGAAGTACTCCATGTAGGGACGTGTGTGCTGTGCACCCTTGCTGTTGTTGTCGTCCTAGTTGTCTGTGCTGCTGCTGCTGCTTCGCGTCTTCCTTCTGCCAGTGCTGCTCCAATCCGCTCGTCCGTTGCCGTAACTACCGGGCGGGTTTTTGCTCAAGCAAAGGCCCTGGTTACTCGTCGCTGCCGCTGCTGCATCCAAATTTGGTGTCCTATGTTGTGGAAAAGAGGATGTTATTAGTTCCCAGCTTGCTCTCTTGTCCGCTGTCGATGTTGTCGCCGTCGTCTTGCCGTTGGCGGACTCTCCTCATTCCACCTCAGTTGAAGTGTTTTGAAGATCGTCCGAGCGGCAGTTCGAACGGCCTCCCATGTACTGCTGCTTGCACACATTTCCGCCGCTAGATTGTTCATCCTGAGGCGGGTGTGGCACTGCTGTTGCATCTCCTGCTGTGCCCGAGCGAACCGTGGACAGTGAAACATGACATGCTCGACATCCTCCACGGTGTTTTCACACACCGGGCAGTTTGGCGAGCCGTCCAGGATGCCTTTGTCGACGAAGTAGCTCCGGAGAAATCCATGACCTGTAAATAGTTGGGAAACGTAAAAGTCAACTTCTCCGTGCTTGTGATTCACCCAGGACATAATGTCTGGGATCATTCTCCTCGTCTTCAAACCCGGCGCTCTCTGTTGTTCTGCTCCAGCTGTCCACTGTTGCTGCCAGCGTCTCAGCGTCTCCTCATGCTGCCGTTCTCGTATTCCCGGTGCTGGACCGCCCCGCGCTGCCTTTTCGTCGTGGCAGCGTATGTCCTCCTCTAGGAGAAGAACTAACGGGATGGTACTAGCAACCACACAGGCGGCGTCGTATGAGGTCGTCTGAAAGGCGCTGGCAACTCGAAGCACCCCTGTCCGATGCGTTCTCTGGATCGTGGTGCGATGGATCTCCTTTTGAAGAAGTGACCGTCCCCACGCCGGTCCGGAAGGCGTACGATGCTGTTCCCCACGTTGACCAGCGGTCTCCTTCTGCTGCTCTTCGGTCCACATTTGTTCGGCATCAAGGCGGTCAGGGCATTCGTTATTCGAGATGCCTTGGTGCACACCTTCTCCAGATGCCTGCCGTGGTGCTGTTTGCGGCAGAGTTCGACCCCTAGGTACTTGAGCGATTCCTCCGAGTTAATCGTGTGCCCACCCGCAGTCAGTTGGCCTATCTGCGGGTTGTGATGGGTGCAGAAGATCATGTAGCCGGTCTTTTGGTGGGCCAGCTGTAGACCAACTCCGCTCATCCAGCGCTCGATCGTCTCAAGGTTCCTCGTAGCATGGTCGCTGACTTCCTGCGTATCTCTACCGATTAGGGTGAAGGCCACGTCGTCAGCGAATCCGATGATGTCCGCCCGCTTCCCGGACAACTCCACACGGAGAAGATCGTCATACATGACGTTCCAGAGTGTTGGTCCTAAAACCGAACCCTGCGGAACACCAGCCGACCTTTGTTGCGAAACCAGCCCTTCTTCCGTCTCGTAGTGGAGTGTGCGATTGACGAAGTAGTTCCGCAGCATCGCCTGAAGGTACGGTGGCGTGTTTCTTCTCTGCAGAGCTTCTCCAATCGCTGTCCAGTTGGTCATGTTGAAGGCGTTCTTCACGTCGATTGTCACCATCGCACACAGTCGATCGCCTTTGCGCTTCTTGTCCAGCGCAACTCTTCCGTTGGCGAGCACCCTGTTGATGGCGTCCATAGTGGAGCGTCCTTTCCGGAATCCATACTGAGCATCAGCCAGTCCTCCCGTGGCATCGAGATGATCCGTGAGCCTGCGCTGTATGAGTCGCTCAAGCACTTTACCAAGGACGCTCAGCAGACAGATTGGCCGGTACGACGACGACTCCCCGGGTGGTTTCCCTGCCTTCGAGAACAGCACCAATCGTTGCCTTTTCCATTCCTCCGGGAAGTGGCCGCAGTTAATGTAGTGCTGGAACGTTTTCCTGAAGACGCCGGGAAAAGCCTTCATCGCTGTTATCAGGGCCACGTTCGGGATGTTATCATCACCGGGGGCGCGCTGTGGGTTGAGCGATTTTGCAATGCTCACCAACTCGTCCTCAGTAACTGGATCCCGCTCCGAGTCCTGATCCGTCCATTCTGCCAATGTTGGCCACTCCATAGGTGGCCGCTCTGGAAAGAGCTCCCCGACGATGTGGCGCAGTTTAGTGGGATCCCGTTCCATAGGCACACGAGCTCCTTCCCATTGCTACTTCTTGATTTTGTAGCCGGGCCCAAATCCGTGGGGCCCCAGCTGTTCGGGTAACTCGTCGCTGCTGGCCTTCTTGCTGGCCTTGACCGCTCGATCCAGTGCTGCCCTCGCTGCAGTATAGGCCGGCCGCCTTTCGTCTCGTTGTTCGTCCGTTCGGGCTCTCCGTAGTCTTCTGCGCATTCCGATGTAGGTCCGTCGTAACTGGGCAATCTCGTCATTCCACCAGTACACTGATCGTCTTCCCCCTCTGGCTGCCGGCGGTCGCGGCATTGTGGCGTCGCACGCTGTGGACATTGCTTGCGTCAGCTCATCTGCCATTAGAGTACGGTCATGGATGTCTAGCGACCCCATGATCTCGACGAACAGGTCCTCGTTGAAGAACCGAGTTGCCCATCTGCCCTCCGTTGCCTGTTGCTGTCCTCGACCAGTGCTTGTCTGTGCCGTCGTCCTCCCAACCGTAAACTTGATGGTGTTATGGTCGCTCGGATTTTCGTCGCAGACTCACCAGTTGTTGTCGCCAACGAGAGACCTGCTACAAAAGGTTACGTCGACAATGGAGCTGCGGCCACTGTGGCTGACCCATGTTGGCCGGTTACCCCGGTTCAACAGGACCAGTTCGAGCGAAGCCGCTGCATCCATCACGATTGCTCCCCTGTGGACTCGCTCTCCATCGTTGCTCCTACGCTCCATTCCCCACGCTCCTGACCAGGCGTTGACGTCTCCGCCGATCACGGTGTCCCGGTTGCGTGGAATCACAGACGCTATTTCAGTCCACTTACGTCTGTAGTCTTCTATCGTCGCATTGGGACCCACAGGAGGTAGATATACAGAGCAGAACACAATGCCGCGCATCTCCACCACGACGAAGCTGTCCCGCCGGTTCTCGATGATGCGCTGGATGGGGTATCTTCCTGTTGAAACCGCTGCGACTCTGCCCGTCGGGTCCACCACCCAGTTGCTATTGTTCTCTGGGATCCTGTATGGATCTGAGAGCAGCAAGAGGTCGTGGCCCTCCGTTCGGGCCGTCTGCTGCAGCATGTCCTGGGCCAGCTGGCTGTGGTTCAGGTTCTGTTGGAGGACCTTAGGCGCGCCGGTTGGGCAGTGAAGGTACTACGTCCCCTACTTGGCGGCACTGGCGCTGTCCAAACGAGTGCCCGATTGCTTCCGGGCCCTTGCAGACTAGGCACTTCCGCTCCTTAACACACTGTCCCGTGTGTTTTGGTTTGCATTTGCTCGACCGGTCCTTTCCACGGCAGTGGGACGCAATGTGGCCATACTCGTAGCAGCGGTAGCACTGGCGCTTCATCTCCACCTTCTTCAGCCGACAGCAGCGACTGAACCCGATTACGTGCTGATTTTGCAGAACTGCATCTGTAACCGCCGCTTCCGGACAGCCGAAGAACGCTACTAGCGTTCCGTAGCTGGACTTGGCGGTGGTGATCTGTTCCGCGTACAGCGTCACTCCCAGGGCGGCGCTCAGGTCCGTGGCGATCTCCTCGTTTGAGCAGCGGGGGGGGATGTTGGTGCAGATCAGCCTGGTGGTGGGGGTCCTTGGTCGGACTTTTGCCTTGTCCTCCAGCGCAGCCGATACCCTCTTCCACATTTCCAGGGTTTCCGCGTGGTTTGTGCAAGAGAGTTCCAGAAGAATATTCCCCTGGAAGTTCGTCCTCGTGCGCACGACCTTCTGCCGGTCATCCCCGAGTTTTTCCTTCAGAATACGCATGATGTCCTTCTGGGTGGTGGAGTTGATGGTTTCCACCTCCAGCGCGTCCGGCTGCCTACTGCTGCGTTTTGGTGACTGTTGCTCCCTCGGTGGCTGCTGCTGCTCCGGCTGCGGCTTTTGTGACTGTGCTGCTGCAATGACCGCGGCCTCCTGCTTGCGTTGCTGCTTCCGAGCCCGTCGCTTCGCCTGCTTGCTCATGACCTTTGTCCATGCGGCCTCGGGTTCGTGAGACTTGTCCTTGTTCTGGGTTTGTCCGTTTGCGTTTTTGTTGTCCTTTTTCTTTTCCGTGTCGGTCCCGTTTTTCTGGGTGGAGGTCTTGGTGTTCTTTTTCTTATTTTTCTTGCTGCGTTTAGTTTCCAGTCCAGTTTTTGCAGATGTTGTGGCGTCGTCTGTCGTCTGAGGGATGTCCGTTGTGGTTGGAGGGATGTCTGGTGTTTGTTCTTTTTCGCTAGCCAAGTCGGTCGTTGTGCCTATGTCATGTGGTTGTTGTCCTGTTGCTATTGCTTTTGCCAATTTTGCTAGGCTGTCCATTTTCCTCAAGAGTTCCGTATTAGCCTCACTGATTATCTCCGCCATGTGCAGAGTGAGTGCAAGCTCGTTCATCGAGATTCCCGGGGACAGCGGAACCGCTGGAGGTGGAATGGGCGGCATGGCCTCCATGTTTGGGGGCTCGGCCACCACCTCCTTATCTCCCTCGGCTCCCCGCTCCTCGGGTCCCCCGACAAGGTCTAGCTCGCTCTCCTCCACACATGTCAGAGGCTCGGCTGGGTCAGTCGATGTCGAAGTGTTTTTTGTCGTGGTCATTGTTTTGTTATCGTCGGTTACCTCGGCCAGTACTACGAGGACGGACCTGATGGCGGCCTCCCAGTCCCTCGGCAGCGAAGAGAAGCCCCTAGTTTTCCGGCCGTCGCGTATAGTTCGCACGAAACCAGTCAACATAACACTTGCCCGCTCCACCGGATTGACCCGTCGGCCGCCAGCAGGGTATCGCTCGAGGAAAGTCTCTATCGTTTGTCCAGTCGGTGTTTTGTCGGTTGCGTCTGTGTCCACCTCGACAACCGGCTGCAATGTCGACCGGCGTACCATGCTCACCCCAACTAGGGTTCTTCTCGCAGATGCAGAAGTTCCAGCTGTCGTGGGGGCAGTCCCGGTCGGCATTGAGCCTCGCGTCATCCGTCGGGTGTACAGGGTTTCCTGTCTGGTGGTTATCGGGAGTGGTGATACACCTCCATTCGTCGAGTGTCGTCGGGTGGCTATGCGGCGTGGTGCCGACAGCCGACCCGGGGATGCCGTTAGTCTTGTCTTGGAGGCGCTTCTGGTGATAGTCGGCATGATGGGAGAAAGAAAAAAAGGAGAGAGAGAGAGAGAGAGAAATAAAGAAAGAAAGAAAAGGAATTTCCTACCGGACGGGAAAAAGAGAGATCGCAGACTGGAAAGAAAGAAGGTCACAAAAAGAAAGAGAAAATTGCTAAAAAGAGGAAAAAAAGCAGAAAAAAGGAAGAAAAAACGCTACAAAGAAAGAAGTCGCTAAAAGAAAGATAGTCAAAGGCAAGAAGGAAGCAAACGCTAAGAAGAAAGAAAACTGCTAAAAAGAAAGAAATCGCAGATGAGATGAATGCAGAGCACTGAAAAGAAAGGAAAAAAATCGCTAAACCGGAAGAAAATCGTATGCAAGAAGAAAAATCGCTGAAACAGAAAATTACTGAAAGAAGGAAAATCGCTGTTTGATGCCAGTTGAAGCTGAATAAATAAAGAGAGAATAATTCCCTACACGACAAGAAATGGAGAAGATTGCAGAAAAGGAAAGTAAAATCGCTTGAATGAAATTTAAATGAAGACAAGAAGGCAGAAAATTGCCGAAGAGATAGAAAAGATCGCTAGAAAACAAAAAATCGCACGACAGAAAGAACAAAAGTAAAAGGCTGAAAATGATGGAGAAATCTTTAACAGAAAGAATATCGCAGGCAAGAAGGAATAAAATCGCTGAAAAGAAAATTCGAAAAAGGGGAGGAAAATCGCGAAAGAAAGTATATCACTATTAGAAAGATGGTTGACGCATAATAAATGGCCTGAATAAATAGAATTGAAAGAGGGAAGGAGTAAGAAATATAATTCCCTACAAGACAAGAAAGGGAATTCACGTTGGTAGAGGGATAATCGCTATTTTATGTGTCAGTTGGAACAGAGTAGGTGACCTGGGTTAATGGGGGGGAGAGAGAGAGAGATAGAGAGAGAAGAATTCCCTAAAGTGGTGAAGGAAGATATTTGCTTTTTGGATGTCGGTGGATAAAGAAAGGGTGGTTTGTATTAATAAAAAATAGAAAGGAATTGAGTGCAAAAGAGAGAGAGAGAGAGTAGAGTTCCCTCAAGTAAAAAAGAAAAATTCGGGAAGGCGAGGGATGCGTAGTTATGATTGAGTAATAACGGAAAGGGCTTGTGTTCTGAGTATTTTAACCGTTATCAATTAAGAAATAGTAATGATAATGAAGGGGGGATCTATTGTGTGGAAAAGCCTGCTATAGGAAGGAGGGATAATTTAAGTGATATTTTGATTGGCACAATTATAAAGTCTTATGCTGGGAACACTTATATGTTTGTTCGGTGGAAAACGGGTTTGTTGAGAGGGTTAGGTGGACTTTAGCGGGTTTTGTTTGCTCTTTATCAAACAACTATTTTTAATTTGCTTATTTGTTAAGTAAGGGTTCTGGATATGGATTTATGGAGAAAAACAATGTTGAAAGAATTGGCGCTAGTTTGAGGATTTAATAGATTTTTTTGTTAAATTTAATCAGATTTGAATTCAACGGGACAGTTATTTTAACAGAAAGTTGGACTTTCCAAGACGAGAGTGGGAAGGAAGATGGTATTACGGGTGATCTACGGAGCTTGAGATAATACTTCGCTAAGGATGGTGGGGGAGATAGAACATGAAAAAATATGTGGTCTACGTTGACGGGTACGGGGGAAATTTGTAACGTAACGCCGCTGATTCAATTAACGCAAGCCGTGATTCGCAGATGGCGATTAAAAGAAAAATTAAATTAATTAATCAAATAAGAGAAAGCACTTCCGACGGGAATTAATAAACGAAAATCTAACTCAAAAGCCGTCGGAAGAATGTCGCAGAAGGCAACTTAATAAAATCACAATTAAAAAACCTGTTCCAACGGGCGAATTAAGAAAACAATCAAACACTAATCAAATGCAAAAAGCCGTCGGAACTTTGTCGCAGAAGGCAACTTAATTAAACCACAACATAAAATTTTGCCGTCGGGGGATATTAAGAGATACTTCAAAACTAATTTAATACAAAACCCGACGGCAATTGTCGCAGAAGGCAACTTAATTAAAAGCACGGCAATCAAAATCACTATCACAATAATCACGGCGGCAAAACACACGGCACTGAATAATCTCGGCGAACACAGAAGAATCTTGCAGGAAAATCGCTGGCTAGATCGCAACACACAACACTTATTATACCGGCACAAAATTCACTTAATAATTTGTCACGGCACTTTTCACTGTTGTTCACAAGATCACACGGCTAATTTTACACTCCAAGTCACGGAAAATACACTCGCTAAAGAGCACTCCACTAATTTCTCCCAGCGGCAAGCCGAGGAAGAAAAAGTGTTGTAGATCTCTTTTACCACCAACTGAGGAGAGAGCAGTGCTGAAACACATCTGCTCCGATCGGCTGTTCACGAACGTCTTGAATAAGGGTACCTACTGAGTACGAAATGAAGGTCCCCGAAGTCGCAATACAAGTTATAGTAGGTGTCCAAAGAACGAAAAGGGTTCCATAATCGGCTGTTCCTACTAAATGGTTCTCTGATGACTGCTCCAAGGAGTAGTAAGACTGTGTCCAAAGGTCTGTTGGGGGTATCAAAACGATACCCTCGATGAATAGGGGTACCAACTGAGTACGACATGAAGGTCCCCATAGTCGCCATACAAGTTGTAGGAGGTGTCCAAAGAACGAAAAGGGTTCCATAATCGGCTGTTCCTACTAAATGGTTCTCTGATGACTGCTCCAAGGAGTAGTAAGACTGTGTCCAAAGGGCCGTAAGGGGTATCAAAACGATACCCTCGATGAATAGGGGTACCAACTGAGTACGAAATGAAGGTCCCCATAGTCGCCATACAAGTTATAGGAGGTGTTCAAAGAACGAAATGGGTTCCATAATCGGCTGTTCCTACTGTATGGTTCTTTGATGACTGCTCCAAGAAGTAGTAAGAATGTGTCCAAAGGTCTGTTGGGGGTATCAAAACGATACCCTCGATGAATAGGGGTACCAACTGAGTACGAAATGAAGGTCCCCGAAGTCGCAATACAAGTTGTAGTAGGTGTCCAAAGAACGAAAAGGGTTCCATAATCGGCTGTTCCTACTAAATGGTTCTCTGATGACTGCTGCAAGGAGTAGTAAGACTGTGTCCAAAGGTCTGTAAGGGGTATCAAAACGATACCCTCGATGAATAGGGGTACCAACTGAGTACGACATGAAGGTCCCCATAGTCGCCATACAAGTTATAGGAGGTGTCCAAAGAACGAAAAGGGTTCCATAATCGGCTGTTCCTACTAAATGGTTCTCTGATGACTGCTCCAAGGAGTAGTAAGACTGAGTCCAAAGGTCCGTAAGGGGTATCAAAACGATAACCTCGATGAATAGGGGTACCAACTGAGTACGAAATGAAGGTCCCCATAGTCGCCATACAAGTTGTAGGAGGTGTCCAAAGAACGAAAAGGGTTCCATAATCGGCTGTTCCTACTGTATGGTTCCCTGATGACTGCTCTAAGGAGTAGTAAGACGGTGTTAAAAAGTCTGTTGAGGGTATCACAGCGATACCCTCGATGAATAGGGGTACCAACTGAGTACGATATGAAGGTCCCCATAGTCGCCATACAAGTTATAGGAGGTGTCCAAAGAACGAAAAGGGTTCCATAATAGGCTGTTCCTACTATGTGGTTCTCTGATGAATGCTGCAAGGAGTAGTAAGACTGTGTCCAAAGGTCTGTTGGGGGTATCAAAGCGAAACCCTCGATGAATAGGGGTACCAACTGAGTACGATATGAAGGTCCTCATAGTCGCCATACAAGTTGTAAGAGGTGTCCAAAGAACGAAAAGGGTTCCATAATCGGCTGTTCCTACTAAATGGTTCCCTGATGGCTGCTCCAAGGAGTAGTAAGACTGAGTCCAAAGGTCCGTAAGGGGTATCAAAACGATACCCTCGATGAATAGGGGTACCAACTGAGTACGAAATGAAGGTCCCCATAGTCGCCATACAAGTTGTAGGAGGTGTCCAAAGAACGAAAAGGGTTCCATAATCGGCTGTTCCTACTGTATGGTTCCCTGATGGCTGCTCCAAGGAGTAGTAAGACGGTGTCCAAAGGTCTGTTGGGGGTATCACAGCGATACCCTCGATGAAAAGGGGTACCAACTGAGTACGAAATGAAGGTCCCCATAGTCGCCATACAAGTTATAGGAGGTGTCCAAAGAACGAAAAGGGTTCCATAATCGGCTGTTCCTTCTATATGGTTCCCTGATGGCTGTGCTCCAAGGATTAGTAAGGCTGTGTCCAAAGGTCTGTTGGGGGTATCACAGCGATACCCTCGATGAATAGGGGTACCAACTGAGTACGAAATGAAGGTCCCCGAAGTCGCCATACAAGTTATAGGAGGTGTCCAAAGAACGAAAAGGGTTCCATATTCGGCTGTTCCTACTATATGGTTCCCTGATGGCTGCTCCAAGGAATAGTAAGGCTGTGTCCAAAGGTCTGTTTGGGGTATCACAGCGATACCCTCGATGAATAAGGGTACCAACTGAGTACGAAATGAAGGTCCCCATAGTCGCCATACAAGTTGTAGGAGGTGTCCAAAGAACGAAAAGGGTTCCATAATCGGCTGTTCCTACTGTATGGTTCCCTGATGACTGCTCTAAGGAGTAGTAAGACGGTGTTAAAAAGTCTGTTGAGGGTATCACAGCGATACCCTCGATGAATAGGGGTACCAACTGAGTACGATATGAAGGTCCCCATAGTCGCCATACAAGTTATAGGAGGTGTCCAAAGAACGAAAAGGGTTCCATAATAGGCTGTTCCTACTATGTGGTTCTCTGATGAATGCTGCAAGGAGTAGTAAGACTGTGTCCAAAGGTCTGTTGGGGGTATCAAAGCGAAACCCTCGATGAATAGGGGTACCAACTGAGTACGATATGAAGGTCCTCATAGTCGCCATACAAGTTGTAAGAGGTGTCCAAAGAACGAAAAGGGTTCCATAATCGGCTGTTCCTACTAAATGGTTCCCTGATGGCTGCTCCAAGGAGTAGTAAGACTGAGTCCAAAGGTCCGTAAGGGGTATCAAAACGATACCCTCGATGAATAGGGGTACCAACTGAGTACGAAATGAAGGTCCCCATAGTCGCCATACAAGTTGTAGGAGGTGTCCAAAGAACGAAAAGGGTTCCATAATCGGCTGTTCCTACTGTATGGTTCCCTGATGGCTGCTCCAAGGAGTAGTAAGACTGTGTCCAAAGGTCTGTAAGGGGTATCAAAACGATACCCTCGATGAATAGGGGTACCAACTGAGTACGAAATGAAGGTCCCCATAGTCGCCATAGAAATTAAAGGAGGTGTCCAAAGAACGAAAAGGGTTCCATATTCGGCTGTTCCTACTATATGGTTCCCTGATGGCTGTGCTCCAAGGATTAGTAAGGCTGTGTCCAAAGGTCTGTTGGGGGTATCACAGCGATACCCTCGATGAATAGGGGTACCAACTGAGTACGAAATGAAGGTCCCCGAAGTCGCCATACAAGTTATAGGAGGTGTCCAAAGAACGAAAAGGGTTCCATATTCGGCTGTTCCTACTATATGGTTCCCTGATGGCTGCTCCAAGGAATAGTAAGGCTGTGTCCAAAGGTCTGTTTGGGGTATCACAGCGATACCCTCGATGAATAAGGGTACCAACTGAGTACGAAATGAAGGTCCCCGAAGTCGCCATACAAGTTATAGGAGGTGTCCAAAGAACGAAGACGGTTACATATTCGGCTGTTCCTACTATATGGTTCTCTGATGACTGCTCCAAGGAATAGAAAGGCTGTGTCGAAAGGTCTATTGGGGGTATCACAGCGATACCCTCGATGAATAGGGGTACCAACTGAGTACGAAATGAAGGTCTCCGAAGTCGCCATACAAGTTATAGGAGGTGTCCAAAGAACGAAAAGGGTTCCATAATCGGCTGTTCCTACTATATGGTTCCCTGATGGCTGCTCTAACAAGCAGTAAGACGGTGTCCAAAGGTTGGGGGGTGGGCCATAAAAGTTATAGGAGGTGTCCAAAGAACGAAAAGGGTTCCATATTCGGCTGTTCCTACTTTATGGTTCTCTGATAGCTGCTCTAACGAGTAGTAAGACGGTGTCCAAAGGTCTGTTGGGGTATCACAGCGATACCCTCGGTGAATAGGGGTACCAACTGAGTACGAAATGGAGGTCCCCGAAGTCGCCTTAAAAGTTAAAGGAGGTGTCCAAAGAACGAAAAGGGTTCCATATTCGGCTGTTCCTACTATATGGTTCCCTGATGGCTGCTCCAAGGAATAGTAAGGCTGTGTCCAAAGGTCTGTTTGGGGTATCACAGCGATACCCTCGATGAATAGGGGTACCAACTGAGTACGAAATGAAGGTCCCCGAAGTCGCCATACAAGTTATAGGAGGTGTCCAAAGAACGAAAAGGGTTCCATAATCGGCTGTTCCTACTATATGGTTCCCTGATAGCTGCTCCAAGGAATAGTAAGGCTGTGTCCAAAGGTCTGTTGGGGGTATCACAGCGATACCCTCGGTGAATAACGGTACCTACTGAGTACGAAATGGAGGTCCCCGAAGTCGCCTTAAAAGTTAAAGGAGGTGTCCAAAGAACGAAAAGGGTTCCATATTCGGCTGTTCCTACTATATGGTTCCCTGATGGCTGCCCCAAGAAATAGTAAGGCTGTGTCCAAAGGTCTGTTGGGGGTATCACAGCGATACCCTCGGTGAATAGGGGTACCAACTGAGTACGAAATGGAGGTCCCCGAAGTCGCCTTAAAAGTTAAAGGAGGTGTCCAAAGAACGAAAAGGGTTCCATATTCGGCTGTTCCTACTATATGGTTCCCTGATGGCTGCTCCAAGGAATAGTAAGGCTGTGTCCAAAGGTCTGTTTGGGGTATCACAGCGATACCCTCGGTGAATAGGGGTACCAACTGAGTACGAAATGGAGGTCCCCGAAGTCGCCTTAAAAGTTAAAGGAGGTGTCCAAAGAACGAAAAGGGTTCCATATTCGGCTGTTCCTACTATATGGTTCCCTGATGGCTGCTCCAAGAAATAGTAAGGCTGTGTCCAAAGGTCTGTTGGGGGTATCACAGCGATACCCTCGATGAATAGGGGTACCAACTGAGTACGAAATGAAGGTCCCCGAAGTCGCCATACAAGTTATAGGAGGTGTCCAAAGAACGAAAAGGGTTCCATAATCGGCTGTTCCTACTATATGGTTCCCTGATAGCTGCTCCAAGGAATAGTAAGGCTGTGTCCAAAGGTCTGTTGGGGTATCACAGCGATACCCTCGGTGAATAACGGTACCTACTGAGTACGAAATGGAGGTCCCCGAAGTCGCCTTAAAAGTTAAAGGAGGTGTCCAAAGAACGAAAAGGGTTCCATATTCGGCTGTTCCTACTATATGGTTCCCTGATGGCTGCTCCAAGAAATAGTAAGGCTGTGTCCAAAGGTCTGTTGGGGGTATCACAGCGATACCCTCGGTGAATAGGGGTACCAACTGAGTACGAAATGGAGGTCCCCGAAGTCGCCTTAAAAGTTAAAGGAGGTGTCCAAAGAACGAAAAGGGTTCCATATTCGGCTGTTCCTACTATATGGTTCCCTGATGGCTGCTCCAAGAAATAGAAAGGCTGTGTCCAAAGGTCTGTTGGGGGTATCACAGCGATACCCTCGATGAATAGGGGTACCAACTGAGCACGAAATGAAGGTTCCCGAAGTCGCCATACAAGTTATAGGAGGTGTCCAAAGAACGAAAAGGGTTCCATAATCGGCTGTTCCTACTATATAATTCCCTGATGGCTGCTCCAAGGAGTAGTAAGGCTGTGTCCAAAGGTCTGTTGGGGGTATCAAAACGATACCCTCGATGAATAGGGGTACCAACTGAGTACGAAATGAAGGTCCCCGAAGTCGCCATACAAGTTATAGGAGGTGTCCAAAGAACGAAAAGGGTTCCATATTCGGCTGTTCCTACTATATGGTTCTCTGATGACTGCTTTAAGGAGTAGTAAGACGGTGTCCAAAGGTCTGTAAGGGGTATCACAGCGATACCCTCGGTGAATAGAGGTACCAACTGAGTACGAAATGGAGGTCCCCGAAGTCGCCTGAAAAGTTAAAGGAGGTGTCCAAAGAACGAAAAGGGTTCCTTAATCGGCTGTTCCTACTATATGGTTCCCTTATGGCTGCTCCAAGGAATAGTAAGGCTGTGTCCAAAGGTCTGTTGGGGGTATCACAGCGATACCCTCGATGAATAGGGGTACCAACTGAGTACGAAATGAAGGTCCCCGAAGTCGCCATACAAGTTAAAGGAGGTGTCCAAAGAACAAAGACGGTTCCAAATTCGGCTGTTCCTACTATATGGTTCTCTGATGACTGCTCCAAGGAGTAGTAAGGCTGTGTCCATAGGTCTGTTGGGGGTATCACAGCGATACCCTCGATGAATAGGGGTACCAACTGAGTACGATATGAAGGTCCCCGAAGTCGCCATACAAGTTATAGGAGGTGTCCAAAGAACGAAAAGGGTTCCATAATCGGCTGTTCCTACTATATGGTTCCCTGATAGCTGCTCCAAGAAATAGTAAGGCTGTGTCCAAAGGTCTGTTGGGGGTATCTAAACGATACCCTCGATGAATAGGGGTACCAACTGAGTACGATATAAAGGTCCCCAAAGTCGCCATACAAGTTATAGGAGGTGTCCAAAGAACGAAAAGGGTTCCATATTCGGCTGTTCCTACTATATGGTTCTCTGATAGCTGTTCTAACGAGTAGTAAGACGGTGTCCAAAGGTCTGTTGGGGGTATCACAGCGATACCCTCGGTGAATAGAGGTACCAACTGAGTACGAAATGGAGGTCCCCGAAGTCGCCATACAAGTTATAGGAGGTGTCCAAAGAACGAAAAGGGTTCCTTAATCGGCTGTTCCTACTATATGGTTCCCTGATGGCTGCTCTTAGGAGTAGTAAGACTGTGTCCAAAGGTCTGTTGGGGGTATCAAAGCGATACCCTCGATGAATAGGGGTACCAACTGAGTACGAAATGAAGGTCCCCGAAGTCGCCATACAAGTTAAAGGAGGTGTCCAAAGAACAAAGACGGTTCCAAATTCGGCTGTTCCTACTAAATGGTTCTCTGATGACTGCTCCAAGGAGTAGTAAGGCTGTGTCCATAGGTCTGTTGGGGGTATCACAGCGATACCCTCGATGAATAGGGGTACCAACTGAGTACGATATGAAGGTACCCACAGTCGCCATAAAAGATAAAGAGGTGTCCAAAGTACGAAAAGGGTTCCATAATCGGCTGTTCCTACTATGCGGTTCTCTGATGACTTCTCCAAAGAATAGTTAGACTGTGTCCATAGGTCTGTTGGGGGTATCACAGCGATACCCTCGATGAATAGGGGTACCAACTGAGTACGATATGAAGGTCCCCGAAGTCGCCATACAAGTTATAGGAGGTGTCCAAAGAACGAAAAGGGTTCCATATTCGGCTGTTCCTACTATATGGTTCCCTGATGGCTGCACCAAGGAATAGTAAGGCTGTGTCCAAAGGTCTGTTGGGGGTATCAAAACGATACCCTCGATGAATAGGGGTACCAACTGAGTACGAAATGAAGGTCCCCATAGTCGCCATACAAGTTATAGGAGGTGTCCAAAGAACGAAAAGGGTTCCATATTCGGCTGTTCCTACTATATGGTTCCCTGATGGCTGCTCCAAGGAAAAGTAAGGCTGTGTCCAAAGGTCTGTGGGGGGTATTACACCGATACCCTCGATGAATAGGGGTACCAACTGAGTACGAAATGAAGGTCCCCATAGTCGCCATACAAGTTATAGGAGGTGTCCAAAGAACGAAGACGGTTACATATTCGGCTGTTCCTACTATATGGTTCTCTGATGACTGCTCCAAGGAATAGAAAGGCTGTGACGAAAGGTCTGTTGGGGGTATCACAGCGATACCCTCGATGAATAGGGGTACCAACTGAGTACGAAATGAAGATCCCCGAAGTCGCCATACACGTTGTAGGAGGTGTCCAAAGAACGAAAAGGCTGCTCCTACTATATGGTTCTCTGATGACTGCTCTAATGAGTAGTAAGGCTGTGTCCAAAGGTCTGTTGGGGGTATCACAGCGATACCCTCGATGAATAGGGGTACCAACTGAGTACGAAATGAAGGTCCCCGAAATCGCCATACAAGTTAAAGGAGGTGTCCAAAGAACGAAAAGGGTTCCTTAATCGGCTGTTCCTACTATATGGTTACCTGATGGCTGCTCTAACGAGTAGTAAGACGGTGTCCACAGGTCTGTTGGGGGTATCACAGCGATACCCTCGATGAATAGGGGTACCAACTGAGTACGATATGAAGGTCCCCATAGTCGCCATACAAGTTATAGGAGGTGTCCAAAGAACGAAAAGGGTTCCATAATCGGCTGTTCCTACTATATGGTTCCCTGATAGCTGCTCAAAGAAATAGTAAGGCTGTGTCCAAAGGTCTGTTGGGGGTATCACAGCGATACCCTCGATGAATAGGGGTACCAACTGAGAACGAAATGAAGGTCCCCGAAGTCGCCATACAAGTTATAGGAGGTGTCCAAAGAACGAAAAGGGTTCCATATTCGGCTGTTCCTACTATATGGTTACCTGATAGCTGCTCCAAGAAATAGTAAGGCTGTGTCCAAAGGTCTGTTGGGGGTATCACAGCGATACCCTCGATGAATAGGGGTACCAACTGAGTACGAAATGAAGGTCCCCGAAGTCGCCATACAAGTTAAAGGAGGTGTCCAAAGAACGAAAAGGGTTCCTTAATCGGCTGTTCCTTCGATATGGTTACCTGATGGCTGCTCTAACGATCAGTAAGACGGTGTCCAAAGGTCTGTTGGGGGCATTTCAGCGATATTCTCGATGAACAGGGGTACCAACTGAGTACGAAATGAAGGTCCCCATAGTCGCCATACAAGTTATAGGAGGTGTCCAAAGAACGAAAAGGGTTCCATATTCCGCTGTTCCTACTATATGGTTATCTGATGGCTGCTCTAACGAGAAGTAAGACGGTGTCCAAAGTTAGGGGGGTGTCCAAAGAACGAAAAGGGTTCCATATTCGGCTGTTCCTACTATATGGTTCCCTGATGGCTGCTCCATGAAATAATAAGGCTGTGTCCAAAGGTCTGTTGGGGGTATCACAGCGATACCCTCGATGAATAGGGGTACCAACTGAGTACGAAATGAAGGTCCCCGAAGTCGCCATACAAGTTATAGGAGGTGTCCAAAGAACGAAAAGGGATCCATAATCGGCTGTTCCTACTATATGGTTCCCTGATAGCTGCTCCAAGAAATAGTAAGGCTGTGTGCAAAGGTCTGTTGGGGGTATCACAGCGATACCCTCGATGAATAGGGGTACCAACTGAGTACGAAATGAAGGTCCCCGAAGTCGCCATACAAGTTATAGGAGGTGTCCAAAGAACGAAAAGGGACCCTTTATCGGCTGTTCCTACTGTATGGTTACCTGATGACTGCTCCAAGGAGTAGTTAGACTGTGTCCAAAGGTCTGTTGGGGGTATCAAAACGATACCCTCGATGAATAGGGGTACCAACTGAGTACGAAATGAAGATCCCCGAAGTCGCCATACAAGTTATAGGAGGTGTCCAAAGAACGAAAAGGGTTCCATAATCGGCTGTTCCTACTATTTGGTTCTTTGATGACTGCTCCAAGGAGTAGTAAGACTGTGTCCAAAGGTCTGTTGGGGGTATCAAAACGATACCCTCGATGAATAGGGGTACCAACTGAGTACGAAATGAAGATCCCCGAAGTCGCCATACAAGTTACAGGAGGTGTCCAAAGAACGAAAAGGGTTCCATAATCGGCTGTTCCTACTATATGGTTCCCTGATGGCTGCTCCAAGGAGTAGTAAGATTGTGTCCAAAGGTCTGTAAGGGGTATCAAAACGATACCCTCGATGAATAGGGGTACCAACTGAGTACGAAATGAAGGTCCCCATAGTCGCCATACAAGTTGTAGGAGGAGTCCAAAGAACGAAAAGGGTTCCATAATCGGCTGTTCCTACTGTATGGTTCCCTGATGGCTGCTCCATGGAGTAGTGAGACTGTGTCCAAAGGTCTGTTGGGGGTATCAAAACGATACCCTCGATGAATAGGGGTACCAACTGAGTACGAAATGAAGGTCCCCATAGTCGCCATCCAAGTTTTAGGAGGTGTCCAAAGAACGAAAAGGGTTCCATAATCGGCTGTTCCTACTATTTGGTTCTTTGATGACTGCTCCAAGGAGTAGTAAGACTGTGTCCAAAGGTCTGTAAGGGGTATCAAAACGATACCCTCGATGAACAGGGGTACCAACTGAGTACGAAATGAAGGTCCCCATAGTCGCCATACAAGTTGTAGGAGGTGTCCAAAGAACGAAAAGGGTTCCATAATCGGCTGTTCCTACTGTATGGTTCCCTGATGGCTGCTCCAAGGAGTAGTTAGACTGTGTCCAAAGGTCTGTTGGGGGTATCAACACGATACCCTCGATGAATAGGGGTACCAACTGATTACGAAATGAAGGTCCCCATAGTCGCCATACAAGTTGTAGGAGGTGTCCAAAGAACGAAAAGGGTTCCATAATCGGCTGTTCCTACTATATGGTCCTCTGATGACTGCTGTAAGGAGTAGTAAGACGGTGTCTTAAGGTCTGTAAGGGGTATCAAAACGATACCCTCGATGAATAGGGGTACCAACTGAGTACGAAATGAAGGACCCCTAAGTCGCCATACAAGTTGTAGGAGGTGTCCAAAGATCGAAAAGGGTTCCATAATCGGCTGTTCCTACTATATGGTTCCCTGATGACTGCTCCAAGGAGTAGTAAGACTGTGTCCAAAGGTCTGTAAGGGATATCAAAACGATACCCTCGATGAATAGGGGTACCAACTGATTACGAAATGATGGTCCCCATAGTCGCCATACAAGTTGTAGGAGGTGTCCAAAGAACGAAAAGGGTTCCATAATCGGCTGTTTCTACTGTATGGTTCCTTGATAACTGCTCCAAGGAGTAGTAAGACTGTGTCCAAAGGTCTGTAAGGGATATCAAAACGATACCCTCGATGAATAGGGGTACCAACTGAGTACGAAATGAAGGTCCCCATAGTCGCCATCCAAGTTGTAGGAGGTGTCCAAAGAACGAAAAGGGTTCCATAATCGGCTGTTCCTACTATTTGGTTCTTTGATGACTGCTCTAAGGAGTAGTAAGCCTGTGTCCAAAGGTCTGTTAGGGGTATCAAAACGATACCCTCGATGAACAGGGGTACCAACTGAGTACGAAATGAAGGTCCCCATAGTCGCCATACCAGTTGTAGGAGGTGTCCAAAGAACGAAAAGGGTTCCATAATCGGCTGTTCCTACTGTCTGTTTCTTTGATGACTGCTCCAAGGAGTAGTTATACTGTGTCCAAAGGTCTGTAAGGGGTATCAAAACGATACCCTCGATGAATAGGGGTACCAACTGAGTACGAAATGAAGGTCCCCATAGTCGCCATCCAAGTTGTAGGAGGTGTCCAAAGAACGAAAAGGGTTCCATAATCGGCTGTTCCTACTATTTGGTTCTTTGATGACTGCTCTAAGGAGTAGTAAGCCTGTGTCCAAAGGTCTGTTAGGGGTATCAAAACGATACCCTCGATGAACAGGGGTACCAAATGAGTACGAAATGAAGGTCCCCGAAGTCGCCATACAAGTTGTAGGAGGTGTCCAAAGAACGAAAAGGGTTCCATAATTGGCTGTTCCTACTGTATGGTTCCCTGATGGCTGCTCCAAGGAGTAGTAAGACTGTGTCCAAAGGTCTGTTAGGGGTATCAAAACGATACCCTCGATGAACAGGGGTACCAACTGAGTACGAAATGAAGGTCCCCATAGTCGCCATACCAGTTGTAGGAGGTGTCCAAAGAACGAAAAGGGTTCCATAATCGGCTGTTCCTACTGTATGTTTCTTTGATGACTGCTCCAAGGAGTAGTTATACTGTGTCCAAAGGTCTGTAAGGGGTATCAAAACGATACCCTCGATGAATAGGGGTACCAACTGAGTACGAAATGAAGGTCCCCATAGTCGCCATCCAAGTTGTAGGAGGTGTCCAAAGAACGAAAAGGGTTCCATAATCGGCTGTTCCTACTATTTGGTTCTTTGATGACTGCTCTAAGGAGTAGTAAGCCTGTGTCCAAAGGTCTGTTAGGGGTATCAAAACGATACCCTCGATGAACAGGGGTACCAAATGAGTACGAAATGAAGGTCCCCGAAGTCGCCATACAAGTTGTAGGAGGTGTCCAAAGAACGAAAAGGGTTCCATAATTGGCTGTTCCTACTGTATGGTTCCCTGATGGCTGCTCCAAGGAGTAGTAAGACTGTGTCCAAAGGTCTGTAAGGGATATCAAAACGATACCCTCGATGAATAGGGGTACCAACTGATTACGAAATGATGGTCCCCATAGTCGCCATACAAGTTGTAGGAGGTGTCCAAAGAACGAAAAGGGTTCCATAATCGGCTGTTCCTACTGTATGGTTCCTTGATAACTGCTCCAAGGAGTAGTAAGACTGTGTCCAAAGGTCTGTAAGGGATATCAAAACGATACCCTCGATGAATAGGGGTACCAACTGAGTACGAAATGAAGGTCCCCATAGTCGCCATCCAAGTTGTAGGAGGTGTCCAAAGAACGAAAAGGGTTCCATAATCGGCTGTTCCTACTATTTGGTTCTTTGATGACTGCTCTAAGGAGTAGTAAGCCTGTGTCCAAAGGTCTGTTAGGGGTATCAAAACGATACCCTCGATGAACAGGGGTACCAACTGAGTACGAAATGAAGGTCCCCATAGTCGCCATACCAGTTGTAGGAGGTGTCCAAAGAATGAAAAGGGTTCCATAATCGGCTGTTCCTACTGTATGTTTCTTTGATGACTGCTCCAAGGAGTAGTTATACTGTGTCCAAAGGTCTGTAAGGGGTATCAAAACGATACCCTCGATGAATAAGGGTACCAACTGAGTACGAAATGAAGGTCCCCATAGTCGCCATACAAGTTATAGGAGGTGTCCAAAGAACGAAAAGGGTTCCATATTCGGCTGTTCCTACTATATGGTTCTCTGAAGACTGCTCCAAGGAGTAGTTAGCCGGTAACCAAAGGTCTGTAAGGGGTATCAAAACGATACCATCGATGAATAGGGGTACCAACTGAGTACGAAATGAAGGTCCCCATAGTCGCCATACAAGTTATAGGAGGTGTCCAAAGAACGAAAAGGGTTCCATAATCGGCTGTTCCTACTGTCTGGTTCCCTGATGGCTGCTCCAAGGAGTAGTAAGACTGTGTCCAAAGGTCTGTAAAGGGTATCAAAACGATACCCTCGATGAATAGGGGTACCAACTGAGTACGAAATGAAGGTCCCCATAGTCGCCATACAAGTTGTAGGAGGTGTCCAAAGAACGAAAAGGGTTCCATATTCGGCTGTTCCTACTGTATGGTTCTTTGATGACTGCTCCAAGGAGTAGTAAGACTGTGTCCAAAGGTCTGTAAGGGTATCAAAACGATACCCTCGATGAATAGGGGTACCAACTGAGTACGAAATGAAGGTCCCCATAGTCGCCATACAAGTTGTAGGAGGAGTCCAAAGAACGAAAAGGGTTCCATAATCGGCTGTTCCTACTGTATGGTTCCCTGATGGCTGCTCCATGGAGTAGTGAGACTGTGTCCAAAGGTCTGTTGGGGGTATCAAAACGATACCCTCGATGAATAGGGGTACCAACTGAGTACGAAATGAAGGTCCCCATAGTCGCCATACAAGTTGTAGGAGGTGTCCAAAGAACGAAAAGGGTTCCATAATCGGCTGTTCCTACTGTATGGTTCCCTGATGACTGCTCCAAGGAGTATTTAGACTGTGTCCAAAGGTCTGTTGGGTGTATCAAAACGATACCCTCGATGAATAGGGGTACCAACTGAGTACGAAATGAAGGTCCC